>NC_133382.1:14836706-14857968 GCF_049309525.1 Garra rufa
CTGAGGCAGGACCGGCAGGTCAGGAGGAGCTGAGGACCCCCACAGCGGGACATGTGGGAGCGAGGGTACCCACAGCGGAGCAGACGACCACCAGAGCCAGACCGGAATCCTCCAGAGTGGAGCAGGAGCCCTCCAGGGCAGAACAGGAGGCGCAGGAGCCCTCCAGGGCGGAACAGGAGACGCAGGAGCCCCCCAGGGCGGAGCAGGAGGCACAGGTGCCCTCCAGGGCAGAACAGGAGGCGCAGAAGCCCTCCAGAGCGGAACAGGAGGCGCAGAAGCCCTCCAGGGCGGAACAGGCAGCCTCGTCATGGACTGGGACCTGGGGAGAGCAGAGACAGAGGAGGCAGACAGAGCAAGGAGAGAAGCAGAGAGTTCATGGGAGCACGCTGCCTCCATAGCTGTGACAGGGCAGACAGGGAGCCTAGGCGGAGCTGGCAGGGCAGGGAGCCTTGGCGGAGCAGGCAGGGCAGGGAACCTTGGCGGAGCAGGCAGGGCAAGGAGCCTTGAAGGTGCAGGCAGAGCAGGGAACCTTGGCGGTGCTGGCTGAGCAGGGAGCCTTGGCGATGCTGGCAGAGCAGGGAGCCTGGGCGGCGCTGGAAGAGCAGGGAGCCTGGGCGGCGCTGGCAGAGCAGGGAGTCTTGGCAGTACAGGCAGAGCATGGAGTTCCGCTATGAACGCCGCCTCGACGAGAGGCATTGGCGCAGCGGATTCTTTGGCTGGCGAGGCTTTAAGAGGGCAGTGTGCAGCCCACACACTCAGAATGGCGATGGCCATCGTGGGCAGTACGGTGGTTAATGGGAGGCCCATCGGGTTTGAGGGTGTGTGGCTTGGGAGAGTTGGCTCTGCGTGGCTTGGGAGTGTTGGCTCTGCGTGGCTTGGGAGCGAAGGCTCTGGATGCTCGGGGAAGACGTGATTTGGTTCTGGATGTTGGGTGAGACGTGACTTGGCTCTGGACGTTTGGGCGAGACGTGACTTGGCCTTAGTGCAACAGCTGTGACTTGACTTGGTTCTTAGGGAACAGCTGTGGCTTGACTTGGCTCGGAGGGAACTGCTGAGACTTGACTTGGCTCTGAAGGAGCAGCAGTGACTTGACTTGGCTCGGAGGGAATGGCTGAGACTTGGCTTGGCGTGGCTGGAACGGCTGTGATTTGACTAGACGTTGAAGGAGCGGCTGTTTGACTTGACTCAGGGAGTGCCACTTGACTTGACTCAGGAAGAGCTGCTTGACTTGACTCAGGAAGAGCTGCTTGACTTGACTCAGGAAGAGCTGCTTGACTTGACTCAGGAAGAGCTGATTGACCTGACTCAGGGAGTGCTGCTTGACTTGACTCAGGGAGTAAAGTTGCTTGACTTGACTCAGGAAGAGCAGCTTGACTTGACTCAGGAATCTCAGCCATTACGTGACCAGACTTTGCAGGAGTAGCAGCTGTGGCGTGCTCTGACTTGGCAGGAACAGGACCTGTACTGTGACTTGACTTGGCTGAAACAGCAGCTGTAATGTGACATGACTTGGCAGGAACGGCAGCAGGTGCAGGCTCAGGAGAAGCAGACATGACGTTCACAGGCTGTGGTTTGATTGACATGACATGAGCGGGCTCTGGCTTGGCAGATGTGACGTTAGCACGCGCTGGCTTGGCAGACGTGACTGCTGGTTTGGCAGACGTGACGTTAGCGGGCATTGGCTTGACAGACATAACATTAGCGAGTGCTGGCTTCACAGACGTGACATTAGCAGTCGCTGGCTCGGCTGACGTGGTGTTAGCAGATGCTGGCTTGGCCGACGTAGCATTAGCTGGTGATGGCTTGGCTGATGTGGCGTTAGCAGGGGCTGACAGTAAGAGACCGACTGTTCGTACTGACAGCAGTGGTGGGTCCTCCAAGTTGGATATGAGTCTCTGATAGGCCAATGAAACATGAGAGTCTGATGCAGCAGCCACCGTTTTGATGACAGGCTCGGGCGTGGCAGCGGCCATCTTTGCGACAGGCTCGGGCGTGGCGGCGGCCATCTTTGCAAAAGGCTCTGGCGTGGCGGCAGCCATCTTTGCAAAAGGCTCTGGCGTGGCGGCGGCCATCTTTAAGACAGGCTCTGGCTTGGTGGCCATCTTGAGTGCAGACTCTGGCGTGGCGGCATGATGCCTCTTGTACATCATCTTATTATCTTCTGGGAGAAGCCTGTGTCATTTCCGGTCAAAAAAAAAAAAAAAAAAAAAACTTACTGGTTGAATAGAAGTAGCTTCAGGCTTGACTGTATGTGTGTATATATATATATATATATATATATATATATATATATATATATATATATATATATATATATATATATATATTAGGGGTGTGCAAAGCAGCCGGTATTTGTATCTGTATTTGTATTCGAGTAAAATTCAAAATAGGTTTAAAAATCCTGTTTTTTTTTGTGTGCTAAACTTTTAATTTACGTTATAGTGTAAGTATTCTTTAATTATATCCATTATAATAATTATGGATATGCAATATTGGTTGATGTTTTTGAATATGTAACAAGGAGCGCCATTGAAAAAAAAAAAAATAACATGACAGCCATTACCTCATCCATGGTTAAACCAACTAATAAAATACCATTATGAACATTATGAACCCCACCACCACCTGTCCTTGTTGGAGGATGCTGAACAGACAGAATTAAAATAAAAATAAAAATAAAAATGTTCTTCTTCTGAAAGAACTTCTTTCCCGTGGCGTCTGCCGTTGCTAAGCAACCATGATCTGATCTCTCAATGACGACTCGGAAGTTTCAGCAAAGCATAAATGGATTTCCAGCATTAAAAATCGCTTGCATTAGCTCTGCTATTAAATGTCTTTAAAAATGGTTATTCATGTACAGATATGATCAGCTGTTCCTCCAACTTGGCTGTTTTTTCAATGGTATAAGGGAAAGGGTGAAGCTGATTTGTTGGTTCTTGTCACATGACCTGCGTGCGCATGTGGCATTCTGAAAAGTTGAGATGTATTAATCCAAAGACTATAGAATATTTATTTCGATGCGGCGCGGACGCGCCTGGAAAAAACGAGCGCGTAGCACCGTGTGAGCGTTGCTTTCATTATGAGCGCGCATACCGCGCGTCTACATTTGAAATAACGACGAACTTTAGCGCGCATTTGAACGGCCCCTAATAGAATAATCTCCCGATCAAACTCTGCTTCCCAAAGTTATAAACCCAGTTAAGGTACAGAAATATATTCATCAAAAATAGTGACGCAGTGAAGTCTTTTTTCACCCAGCCGAGTCTTCTCTGTTGCTGTGTGGAGCAGCCTGTGTCAGTCACCTCTTTTACCCCCACCCCCCGAATGCTCTCATGCTTGGTGGTTCGAAAAACACATTATTTTTCACATAATTTACATGATTACAATAGCTTTCTCCCCAGGCTGGCACAAATGGTTCAATTAGTTCCGGGTTTGATGAATGTCTGCCTTCCTTTGATGAGTGACTGCCATTCGTCTGAAAGAAGGAAGTCATATACACCTTGGATACATAGAGGGTGAGTAAATAATACGCTACAGTAGTGTTAGTCCTATCGTCAGCCTGCAAGATCGCGATACATAATACTTTCATTACTGCGCTAATTTATTTAATTATTTACATGCCCGAAAACAGCTCCAGCATAAGGCTATAGTGAAGCTATCTACACTGTATGATGAATAAATCTCTTACCACACATGCTACATTGCTAAAGTGTAGCTAAAGCGAATCTCCCACCTCCTTTCTCCCAACCCGCAAACAATTTGAATTTCCGTTGGCAGGATTTACGTTGTGACCTCATAGCATGCGGAAAACAAACACTGTAGTCCAAAGGAGCCATTCATTGTAGTTCTTAAAAAGGGATTTTTTAAAAACTAAATATCTCCCTTTGGAGTGGACTTTGAGATTTGTAACATTGTAGATGTTTTTTATGCCCAAACATACACACAAGCTAAAATTCAAAAAGTGAAAAAAGCACAATAGGATCCTGTTAATACAACTCTGACTTACTTACCAATTTATTTTAATTCCCTCAAACTCTGTCACGCAGTGCAGGGAGAGGGGAGCCAGGGGAACAAATGCAGGAGCCAGGAGTACAGATAAACATGTATTTATTAACAAAACTTTAAACAAAACAAACAGGAATCCAGGAAACAAAACCACAACATCACTTTATGACGGGACAATAAAACTGAGGAAACAACCGATTTAAATAGGAGTGGCAGGGGGTGTGACAAATTAACAAGACAGGTGTAACAGATCAAAGGCTAATAGGGGGAAGTCCTAATACAGGCAAGAACAAACCAATACACACAGAACAACAGGGGGAGACAAAGGGAGAAACCAACAGAAGTCCATGTGAGGGAGACAATATTTTGCACTCTCTGCAAAATATTGTCTAATAATCTTCCTGAATTCTAAGTCTAGTTAGAATTAACATGAAAAGGCTCCGAAATGTTGCTATTGCTAACACAGTGATATGTGCAAACAATACTCGGCAATCAAAAAGAGGAAGTCCATGGTTTATAAAGTGTGTATAATTGGTTGCAGCTGTGTGAGTAATCAGTGCAACAGAAGATGGGAAATGTAGTCTGGGGTGACATGCAACAGTCTGTGTGGTGTGAGTGTCAATATAATGAGAGGGCAACATCTGGTGGTGAACGGACAGAAGGCCACGCACCAGATTCATGACACTAACTATATACTTTAGCTACACTTAAAATATTTAGCATTTTAAGACCAATATTATTTATAGAGCATACAAGCCAAATTAAAGCCTAAAGCGACATTACAGTTTTTCCTCACTTGCGAAAACACTATAACCAGGCTTTTGAACTAAAATTTCAAAACCATACCGCCATTTTTTGACAAGCACACCAATTTCCCTGAACTATAAACACTATTTCCCTGCTTTAACACATGTGGCCATTTACAAAGCACTAGAATTTAATATTGTTCACTCAAGTCTACAAAGTTTGAGCTCAACTAGCACACAATTACCCAAGAGGAAACACTAGGAGTCAAAATTTAGCACACACCAATCAGAACCTTTGATGGAGATAAAAGGGCCAAAGTCACCTTGCAGTTTTTCTCAGTCGCTTTGGTGCATTTCTCAGATCAGAAATGAAATTCTCAAAACTACTTGTTCAACCTCCACATCATGTAGTCACTTGTGCACATCATAAAATGTATATTATTCTTTTAAACAAGTTGCGTTTGCTTTGGTACGTTCATGCAACCGATGTACATTTGGTTGGCGGTTTCCTTCATTATCAGTTGCTATTGTCATGTTGCTCAAAATGTATTATATAGCTTTCTGTGCTATAGTCTTACCCCTCAAAACATCAAGTCATTAGCTCATCATAAGTCATTACAGTAAATGTAAAATGCATTTTGTAAATTTGCCATGAATTGTTCGAGTAATTGTTGACTTTCACGAATGAAAATAATATAGATCAACCAATGATAAAGCAGTTCTCTGAAATAGCTCAAATGTCATGAACCTTCATTTGGAAAGCATATATAGACAAAGGACAACACAAAAGATACAAATTCTGACAGTGGCCATTCTTATTTTTATTTTCGCCTTTGTGCCCATATTTCTTTTTTCTTTTCTATTTCACAATGATGTTGTAATGTGTTTTTGTTTTTATTGTTTTGTCAGACCACTAAAAGTGGAACTGTGAATCCTATCCAGGCTTTTTCAATCAATATATCCCACCCACAGTAATGTGTACGTTTGAAGAGGAAGAGAAGGAGGTGAAAGAGGAAGAGGAGAAAAAGGGAGGAGGATGACAACAACGTGGAAAAGAAAAAAGAAGGGCAAGAAGACAAGCAGTCTTATATATTTTAGTTGATGCGTGCCAGAGGATCAGTCATGCAAGAGGTTTTACCCGGCTGCCTGGCCAGGACCAATTTTGCCTGTGATGCTGAAGAGGTTCTTTGGCCTATTCCAGACCAAGGATGGGATGCTGGGGCAAAATAATTATTTTTGCTGTTGTTTGCTGTTTTGTACTGTACACTACAATACATTACATTACATTACATTACAATACATACATTTGTTGTGTTCATCATGTGAAAAGTTCAACACTTATTTCTAGTTTCCGTAGTATTGTTTTTAATTTATCTCATCAGTGTGTAAATCTGTGTTGTAGTGTGTGTGTGTGTGTGTGTGTGTGTGTGTGTGTGTGTGTGTGTACCTGGTATTCATCACGTTATGGGGACCAAATGTCCCCACAAGGATAGGAATACCAGTAGATTTTGACCTTGTGGGGACATTTCTCAGGTCCCCATGAGGAAACAGGCTTATAAATCATGCACAATGAGTTTTTTTGATGAAGTAAAAGTGTGCACAATCTCCTGTGAGGGCTTGTGTGCCATGTCTGAGAGCAAAGTTTGGTTTTAAAGCAAGAGTGTTTGACTAGCTGTAATTCAAGGCCTGGGTTTTAGCCAGTTTAGCTGAAACTTAATTTAACACACCTCAACCAGCTAATCAACATCTTAGGCATATTAGAAACTTCCAGGCAGGTGTGTTTAATTATGTTTGGAGCTAAACTCTGCAGGACAGTGGCCCTCTAGGACAGAGTTTGGAGACCCTGCTTTATTTCATTATCATTAAAGTTATCAAACATACATTTTAGATATTTGAAAGTGTATTGTTGTTTTGAATTGTATTTTTGACTAGGCAAAACTAAACAAGAAGCTACTTAAATGGGTATCTTCTAAAAATTTATTTTGCATATCTCAGTCTTATTTTTGGACTATGAAAATCTTTCTTTTAGCTTTGTGTCTGGGAAAAAATACAATAAAGATATTTGGAATGAATATTCTTACTAGTCAAAATTACTTTATAAATATCTGAAATGTGCATGCAAATAAACCTTTGCAAAGTCTCACCTTAAACATTTTTAGTAGTCAATCCTACACTGTAAACTTTAAACTCCTTTATAAAACAATGACCCTACATTAACAGAATTTAATTAGAATCTTGATTTGTACACGTCTCATGTATAGTGCAAGATTTGGTGTAATTTTAAGCACTGGCACTCATCCCTGAAAAGAACACAACATCACCATCTCGGATCGCTTAAGTTGCTGTTATACAACACTCCCACCATGTGGGGTACTATGTTATTGCCACGAGTAAACCTGCATTGACACTAAAGACTGTATTAATCAATGTCCTTATTGCATGCTACAGTTTTTCTGAATTGCTAAAACACATTTTTTGAAACACTCATCACTCATTTTTCCAAAACCTTAAACACAAATCTTTAAACTAATTTCACAGAACCGTTGACTCTTCTGGCAAAATCAAACAATCGCTTTAAAGCCATTTCACCTGTACTCAAAATCAAACAAAGCTTTCAAATCATACGCACATTAGTCAATACTATACACACTACAGATAATTCATTAGACACTACATAAAAAGGAAAAACACAGTGTCCAGTGCATGTAGTGAAAAAAGAATGTTTACTGTTTATAGTAATTATTGAATAAAAGATACATAAACATACACACACTCAAAACACACACACACACACACACACACACACACACACACACACACATTTAAAAGAAATCACACCTATGTTTGGTGAATATACCAAAAAAAAAAAAAAAAAAAGAAAAGAAAAAATACACACTGCACTCACACATATGTTTGTGTATTTTTTCTGGTATATTCTCCAAACTTAGGTGTGATTTCTTTTGAGTGTGTGTATGTTTATGTATCTTTTTTGAGATGAAGTCTTCTGGCTCTGACCTAGCTATAACATGTGATCCTTTTGTACAAGATGATAGATAGAAAGATGAACTGTAAGATAAACTGTATATAGATATTATTTTCCAATCAACTAAATACATAAACATACACACACTCAAAATAAATCACACCTATGTTTGGTGAATAAACCAAAAAAAAAAAAAAGGGAGAAAACACACACGCACACATACACTTTTTGTGTGAGCGTGTGTGTGTGTGTGTGTGTGTGTGTGTGTGTGTGTGTGTGTGTTTTGAGTGTGTGTATGTTTTTGTATTTATTTTATTGCAAAATAATATCTATATACAGAATATCATCTTATTATCTATCATCTTGTACAAAAGGATCACGTTTTAGAGCTAGGTCAGAGCCAGAGGACTTACAGCAATCTATTAGCAAAAAACCTTATGGTGTGATAATCTTGCAATTCTACACAAGAAGTTATCTTTTATTCTTCTTTTGAACTTTCCAACTGATTTTGGTGGCCACAGACAATCTGCTAATACCAGGCTCTTTGTTCTGCCTCTGTCATTCCATGCACAAGAACATGGTCTACTACAGTAGCTCTAATTTAATCTGAAAAGACTGTTCTTGGTTTTGCTGTTCCTCGTCCTCCTTCTCCACTACCTTGTATATGCCTTCTTACTTTATCTCTCAAATTCCCAAAACGTTCTATATTCAGGTCAAAATGAAGCGGTTTCCTTCAAAACCACTCAATCTTGCTGAAAAACGTCTCGGGTTATGTATGTAACCTTGGTTCCTCAAAGGAACAAGACGCTGCTTGGAGGCTGCCACACTTCTCGTGGAGTGAGCCTTGACCCCCAAAGGCAAGGGGAGACCAGAGGACTCATAGGCAACAATAATGGCATCCACCAGCTAAGGGTTTGTTCAGTAGCAGGAAAATCTCTGTTAAGTGGACCATAGCAAACAAGCAGTTGGTCCCCCTTTTTCCACAGGACAGTTCTGTGGACAGAGCACTGGACACATGCAATTAAACTTCTGCTGGTCTGGCTCCCAGAAGGGAGAAGGACAAAAGGCCTGGAGTACAACAGGCTGTGAGGCCGAAGTGGGTACTTTAGGAACATACCCCACATGGGGGTAGAGAAAAGCTTTAGCCATGCCAAGTGCAAAGTCTAGGTAAGGGGCCACTGAGAGGGCCTGAAGATCCCCCACTCGTTTTAAAGAAGAAATCGCTAACAGGAAGACAGTCTTCAGAGAGAAAGTGGAGAAAGTGATCATGAATCTCCTCAATGGGCTCGAATGGAGGTTTGCACAGAGCCTCTAGCACCACAGCCAAGTCCCAAGGAGGGACGCGAGAACGTACCACCACTGTAGGGTCTCATGTACATCAGGCCAAAAGTTATCACGTTGGACGCAGCTGCAATCAGACCCAGCAGTTTTTGAAACTGTTTCACTGTGAGTGACAGGCCTTCTTTCACAGCTCGAGTTCCCGAATGGGAACAAAACTTTGCTTAGTCAAGGATTTCATGGACTCTGAAGATGTTGTCGGGGATTATCTCGGGCAGAGGAGGGGGTGTCTCGTGCTCTGTGGATGGAGGGAGAACAGGATTAACATATGGCTTTAGCAGGGAGAGGTGGAAGGTAGGTGATATGTGGTAACTGTCAGGCAAGTGCAATTGGTAGGTGACTTCGTTGATTTATCGCCTTATCTGGCGATTAATTCCCATGTGCTTTATTCCTTCACAGATCCTCGCATAAGCATATCCTAGGAAGATGAGCAGAGACAGGTAAGTATTCCAACTTAGAGACCTTGAGACCAGCCGCTGACTGATTGGAGTGCATGTGCTTTATACACTGCAAAAAAATGCTTTTCTTTCTTAGATTTTTTGTCTTGTTTCCAGCCAAAATATCAAAACATTCTTAAATCAAGAAGGATTTTCTAGACAAGGAAAAAATATTGTCCTGTTTTCAGGAAAAAAAAGGCAAAATTAAGCATGTTTTTGCTTAGAACAAGCAAAATAATCTGCCAGTGGGGTAAGAAAAATAATCTTATTTCAAGCAGACAACTAGATAATTTTTCTTACCCCATTGGCAGATTATTTTGTTTGTTTCAAGTGAAAACTCACTTAATTTTATCTCATTTTTTTTCTGAAAACAAGACAATATTTTTTCCTTGTCTAGAAAATACTTCCTGATTTAAGAATTTTTAAATATTTTGGCTGGAAACAAGACAAAAATTCTAAGTAAGAAAAGCATTTTTTGCAGTGTATGTGGTGCAGATAAGTGATTGCAGGTGTGTCCAATTAGTAGGCAGGTGACTGGAAACGAGTGACTATGGCTGGTGAGACACATGACTGTGTGACATCTCCCCCTCCCGATGCCCGAGACCGGCGACAAGGACGACCACGTGCCCTGGGAGTGGGAAGGTCCAGATGGGCCTGGTGGAAGTCTGAGAGGTATCATCTCTGTTGACCCACAATCTCTCCTCGGGACCGTACCACTTCCTAGTCTACAAGGTATTGGAGGTTGCCGCCTTGCCGCCAGGAGTCAAGAATTTCATAGACTCTGAAGATGTTGTCGGGGATGATCTCGGACAGAGGCAGAGGAGGGGGTGTCTCGTGCTCTGTGGATGGAGTGAGAAAAGGATTAACATATGGCTTTAGCAGGGAGACATGGAAGGTAGGTGATATGCGGTAACTGTCAGGCAAGTGCAATTGGTAGGTGACTTTGTTGATTTGACGTGTGATAGGGAAAGGACCTATATAAAGGGGACTCAGCTTCTTACTGGACAGTCGGAGGCGGATGTCCCGGGTGGACAACCAGGTCTCGAGGTTGGTAGATGGGAGTATTGGAACGACGCGCGTCTGCGTTGTCCCGTGTGAGTCCCATACCTTCTCGCTCTCCTGGAACCAGTAATCTACCGCTGGGACTTCGGAGAGCTCCACAGACCAGGGGAATAGTGGTCGCTGGAAGTCAAGCACACACTGGAAGGGAGTCAGGCCAGTGGTGTCTTGCCGTAAGGAGTTCTGGGTGTATTCAGCCCAAAGTAGGAACTGGCTCCAGGTGTCCTGGTGTTCGTGGCAGTAGGCCTAGAGATACCGCCCGATCTCCTGGATCTTCTGTTTGGTCTGGCCATTCGTCTGAGGATGGTATCCCGATGACAAGCTGATGGAGACTCCTAGCAGCTGAAAGAATCTTCACCAGACCCTGGAGATGAACTGAGGCCCCTGATCTGACACTATGTCCTCCGGGAGTCCAAAGTTTCAGAACACATGTTGAAATAAGGCTTCTGCGGCTTCGAGTGTGGTAGGGAGACCGCGTTCACTACCACAACGATTGTGGTGTATCCTTTTGACGGTGGCAGAACGGTGGCGAGGTGGATGCCTAGGTGGGACCAGAGTCAGCGAGGAATGGGCAGTGACACCAGCTTGCCCTCAGGCAGACGACGAGGTATTGAGGTGATGGTGCAGACCGAACATCCCTTGGCACAATAAGCAACATCCCGGGCCATGTTGGGCCACCTCGCAACTCCTCCAGAGAGGCTGGGACCAGAAGAAGTGGGTAGGCAAACTTCACCATTTGCTCATTGAGTGCCCGGTAGTCGATGCAGGGTCTCAGACCCCCATCATTCTTGGCCACAAGCATATTTCTGGTTCCGAGGACGTGAACAGCTCCGAGTAGAACGTCACGTGTTGTCATCTCGAAATTACGGTAATTATGGTATGGCGCGAACGCAGCATATCTTTTTGAATGAGATGTGAGCACATTAATGAAGCGGGATCATTTTCAGCGATTAAAACCTTGTTTTACTCTCTTCTTTTCACAAAGATATCGTGTGGCTTCAAAAGACTTGGAATGCAACACAACATGTTTGTAATGCTTTTATACTGCTTGTTTATGGTCAGTTTTTGCAATAAATTCCTGTGACTGTACTTGTATTTGCCTGTGTTTTATATTGTTCAGAAGTGGGTAGGTTTGGGGTCAGAGTGGGTTTAGGTGCTCCAGTCGAAGTATACATTTATATAAAATTATTTATTTTTACAAATGCATGCAAACCATTAAATTAAGACAAACAACTGAACACAATGGAGGATCCTGCACGTCAAAAATGACGCTAGGGGTAGCTTGAGCATCAAAATGCGACGCCAAAGGGGTCCTGACCAACCATTGATATGTGACGACTTGGAAGTGAGAACGTGTTGACCTTTGAGCTATTTCAGAGAACTGCTTTATCATTGGTTGATCTATATTCACTTCATTAGTGAAAGTCAAGGTTCACTTGAACAATTCATAGCAAGTTTAGAAAAAATCTAATACAAATGTATAGAAAATATGCTTGACAGTTTATGACAACTAGATCAAAAATTTAGCATTTACTGTAACGACTTATACAATGAGCTAATGACTTGATGTTTTGAGGGGAAATAGCACAGAGAAGTATAATACATTTTGTACCAAAGCAAACCCATAGTGTTTCCACTTGGATAATTGTGTGCTCAAACTTTTCAGACTTGAGGAATGCTAGTGCTTTCTAAATGGCCACACGGTGTAAGCACTGATAAATGTAGAGATTTGTGTATACAGTTTTGCAGTAACAGTTCATCAAATGGGTGTGCTTTTTAAAAAATAGCATTATGGTTTTGAAATTTTAGTTCAAAAGCCTGGTTATAGTTTTTTAGCAATTGAGAAAAACTGTATTGCTCATTAAAACTGACATTTAACAAAAAGAGGCAGTGTGCTCTATGTCAATTGAGAAATGGCTATTGTCGCACTTTATAGTTGATCGCTATTATGTGCATAGACCACACCTATCAAGTATTTATTTATTTAGTTGTTTATTTAACAGAGAGAATGCAGATGCTCTACATACAGGCTTCTATGGCTAATTTGCAGCCCTGTCCCTGGTTATGTTTTTAAAGTAGGGTACGATGAGGCTAAAGGGGCCTTTTATTTTATTTTCCTCTTAACCACTAGATGGCACAAAAACGTGGCATAGCACTTTACAAAACATTGTTTTTTCAATAAGAATATGTAAAAGTATGGTATTTGGGGTAAAAAGCGCCCCTGCTGTTGGGGCAAAAGGCACAATAATTTACATGACAATTAATGGATGGCTGACTTTTCCATTTGTTGACCTGACGTGGTTAGATTCAGATAATAAATATAATTTATTATGTTGGGTTTCCATCCTAGAGATAATCACCATGTTTAAAATAAAACCATCATATTTAAAAACATGATATTAATCATATCATATAATAAAATATTATTTATTGTAATTTTGTAAATATGTATTAAAATATTATGGGATCTCCTTCAAAACTTTCAGAATCTTTACTTTTTAAAATGATTTTGTTTCTATATTTTAAAATATATATTTTTATATTAACATGTTTTAATGACAGTTTATTTATTGAACAAAAAATTATTATTTTATCTATATAAACGTGTACGAACTTTGCTGAAGTGATTGTTTTGAACAAGTATTAACTTACACATTATTAAAAAACATTATTATAGCTAAATTATTTATATCAATATTGTGTGCCTTTTGCCTCATGATGGGGAGCCCCCCATGTCACCTCTTACATTTACAAGATTTTTAAACAAAATAAACCACTTCTATAGTTTATTTTTTTAACAAAATCTGTTGCTCCATAAATACAAATGTATATATTTTTTTCTGCAATCAAACATTAAATTAGCTATTTTTTTCTTAAGGTGTGCCTTTAGTCCCGTTGTACCCTACAATTTAAAATTCTGTGACTTCTGGGTCCAAATCAGATGACATGAGAAAACAACAAACGATGCTAATTATACACTCACAATGTGATATAATACAACCAAAACAATTATTAGTCTACCCTTTAACTCCATACCAAAATCCCAGATAGCAAGATAATGAAAATATAAATAAATATAAAAATAATTTGTGTTTGGGATGCCATGAGCATGGAAGTTGTAGAAAACGTTTAGCTTAAGGGTCATTCTATATTTAGGGGTACATTTCAGGTTAGCCAAGAAGTCAGAAAATCAGTGTACATTTTTAATAAATAAACTAGGTGGTTGAATAATGTATCCTCCTAATGTGCTAAATGTATTATTTGGCTGTCACGTATCTGGTCCTGCTACGAGAATCAAAGTCTTCTGTCTCAAAGTCAGAGTCGTCCAGTTCCTCTGGGGTCCTGATCATAAGCACCGCCTTCCTGATATCCCTCACGCCATCATATACCAGACGAGAGGCATCAATGAACTCGTTCTCATCCACTGGCAGGCTTGGGTTGGCACTGAGAGCCTCCACGGCTGCCTCTACCAAGTACCAGAAGTCTCAAGGAATGCAAAATCTCAACATGCCCGCCGTCTCCTGGAGGATGAAAGCTCCCGAGAAAAAGCCGCTGGTCAAACGCGAAAAGCAGAAGACTTTGATTCTCGTAGCAGGACCAGATACGTGACATTGGCAAGCTTAAGCTGTAATGACTTTTTAAATATTTTAATGAAAATTAACATTTTGTTCAGTATTCTGTCAACTGTGTTACAGACAAATGCTGTTTCAGATGAAACATGAATGATGTACCACATGTCTGAAAGCAAAATTATTTGAAGGTTTTTGAGTCTATTCACCAAGGTTTTTGACGTTATCTCTCTAACCAATTTGAAAATATGAATTTGGTGCTTCATAATGGGCATTCTGCGGAATGCTACTATGAGTGATGACATTTTTATTTCATATAAATCCAAGGTATGCTGAATTTACTATTATTCTACATCCTTACCAACGACATCTATGTCCAGACATATCCTCATCTTTTTTTCTGATGGTTTAGTTCACATTTAAAAGATGTATGACATAAAAAACACACATAACACAGTTGACAGAAAAATAACACGGTTGACATGAGTAACACAGTTGACAGGACACATTAGAAGAAAAATAGAAAACATTCTTTAGGATAAGAACTTTATTCAACAAATGCAAGTACAAGTAATTAATCAAAGTTAAGGTATAAAAAGATTAGGTTGACATTACACTGAAATAATTGTGATGAAATGTTACATTACAGTGAAATGGTTAAAACTTAAAAAAGAATTCTTTGTTGTTAATCTACTACAAGTGTCTATTATAATTATTATTATTATAATCATATTTTTATAAAGGTAAATTAAGTTTTATAATGCATCATGACGCTTCAAGTTGTAGGGACTTACAATACAATAACATAACATAACACTGTAATAGAAATAAACAGAACTAAAAATATGTCAAACCTTTTGTATAGGTTTAATGGTGCGTTCACACCGGACGCGAATGAAGCGGCAAGCGCAAGTGATTTACATGTTAAGTCAATGCAAAAACACGAATAGCCATCCTGCGGCGCGAATGAAGTGGCGCGCATTGAGCGTTTCAAGCGTTTGCTGCGCTATTCGCCCGAGTTGAAAAATCTGAATTTGGCGCGAGTAAACTCAAATGTTCAAGCGTTCAACTACGCGCAAATAGTGCGTTATATTCGCGAACGCACCTTAAGTCAGTCATGAGGAATTCTGAATGCTTTATAATTAGGGCTGTAACAGTAATGTGTTTTTTATCAACAGCACTCAGAGTGAGCATAAATTGACAATGAATTTCCAACAATGTCAACCGTGTTAATCCTCGTCAACTGTGTTACAGCTGATGGGTAACACAGTTGAAAGGTAACACAGTTGACATTTCGGCCGTTTTAGGGCCTTGTGCAAACAGTTAGCAGTTGAACTAGTTAGCACATGAACTTGATTAATTTATGTTTTTATGTTCTTTCTCTACATATTTAAAAATATACTGTGTCATGCAAGTTCGCCAAAATCTGTTAATAACACAGTTGACAGTGAATTAATCTACTCTCTGTGCAGACAACAATATAGATAAAATGCTGAAGAGGAGATGTTATGACTCACCACCCTGTCTTCAAATTTCCCTCCAAAAAAGGAATATGCATCACATGATGTTGGACATGTGACTTTGGAATAAACCATTGCTGATTTATAGAGGGTTTTAGGAGTAACACAGTTGACACTGATTTCTCAGACATCTACAAAATGGATGATTTAATGTAGATGCTATAAGGAAAATATTTTAAAAACACCTTTCTCATAAATTAATGAATATTTTGAATGAATATTTATTAAAATATATATATATATATATAAACTTTATAAAGAGCTATCTATCTATAAAGAGCAAAACTGTAACGCAAGACTCGACGACAGTGTGGTAGATCCAATCACGAGCTTTATTTAGGCAGATCGTGGTCAGACAGGCAGGGTCAAAAACCAGCAAACAGTAATATGTAGGCAAGACAAAAACGTAATCCAGTAAACAGGCAGAACGTCAAAATCCAGTGAGCAGTTCAAAAGTAACAAATAAACAAGGCAAAAACTATGGCAAGGAAACAGAACAAAACTATGGCAAAACTATGACAAGAAACCAAACCGTGAAAATAATAAAAAAGGGCAATGAAACAAGAGAAACGCTTAGTAGATTCCGCACAGCAAAACAATACTTCGCGAGGGCCTGTTTGGCATGGCCCTGCTTAAATGGCGGCCAAACAGGAAGTAACCATAGAGGCAGCAGAGGGAGCAGCAACAGTCAGTGTGAGTAAGGGCTCCCTCTGCTGGCCTGGCGTTACAAAAACCTTACATTTATTAATTCGGACAGCACAAAAACAGCTAATTCCAGTGTGGAACATGCCATTTTCACAAAATAAAAGATAGGATAAATTGGATTTTTATATTAAATTAATTAGAAATGCCCCTTGATATAAAAATGATCATTGTTTGAAGTGAAAAGTTAGTGAAAATTAGTAAAAATGATAATAGAGTTCCATGGACATGACATGTAAATGTTTAATATGAATAAACAGAGGTCATAAACGACTGTTGAGACAATATTCTCAAGTGAAATTAGTTAAACTTGAAACAGGAAACAGCATTTGTTGGTGCATTCATTGGACGCATTATGTCACCACTTAAGCAGATAAACATAACAAAAATCTAAGACTGTTTAAAACCATCAGTGTTCACAAACCTGTTTTTGTTTGAACCATTTTTTGATATTTTTCAGAAACAATGTTCAACTCTTTTAAGATTAGGTGACAAACTGTTCCAGAGCAGTGTTCCTTTAACTGAAAATGTGGGTTGAGCAAATTTATTTTTGTAAAATGTTACAATGATGGCATCTGATTGATTTCTTGTCATTTTTTTAAAGTCCCCCTGTAGTCAGAAAACATTTGATCATCAAAATAACATATTTAAATGTTTTTCTTGTGAGAAAATCATTTTCTCATTAAAACAGCTTGAATGTAACTCTACCCAACACCCCACCCCACCACCCCCGTCTTGCCTCATTTACTATACGCGGATCTATGAATATGCAAATTAGCGCCGCATGGACTCACTCACACCAGCCAGAGCCTGCTGATCGGTCCACTAACTGAACTTAACTGTAGTAAACACAATATAATGGCGATACACGGATAATGGCTGATAAAACTGTTTTTACTAGCGGACAACTTCAATGGATAATGTAACATTCGTTAAAGTTACTTACTTGATGATGTTGCGTCCGCAAAATGCCACAAAGGCTAGAATGCAGCCTAGATAGTGATTTCTGCCCACAAGCATCTCTTAAGTGCAGACGCCAATGTGGGAGAGGTGCTTCTGACTCCAGGTAACTTTGACACTGTTGCCACGGGTGTTTATTCAAGTTAACAATCAGCGATTAGCGGTTGCTCTATTTATTTTTTGATTTTGTGCTGGTAATCCTATTGGTATATTTTGCATGCTAATGATATGAATCTATCCAGTGACATGATTGGCTATTGAATTTTGTGACGTAGCAAAAACTGCATTTCTGGGACAGCCTTTGGAAAAACCACAGTTTTAAGGAGAAAATACGAAGCAATGGTGTAATTAATAGATAAACACCACATAAACAAATAAACAACATAAACTAGATTTTTACTACAGGGAGACTTTAAGGTTTGTTTATACATGGATCTAACAGGTTTGGTCAACTGAGAGACCTGACTCCAGACAATCACGCAATAAGACATATGTGAGATAACCATTGCATGTGTATATTACTTAGCTGCTTTAAAAGATAAATATGGTCTGATCATATAAATGTCACGATCAGGCTGGTTGAGGAGTGGAGAAATGGAGAGGAGAACCGGAGTAGATGAACAAATAAAGATTTATTAAAACAAAACACTGAAACTAATACAAACAAACAAAAACCGGGAGCAAGCAATGATCAGAAGGAACAATACAAACGGAAGTAACATATGCATTGACGGACAAATGGGGAGTGCAAACACAGACTCTTAAAAATACTGAAACGGGGGCGTGGTCACAAACAAGATAACGAGGGGGAAATACAAATATGGGCATGACTGAACTAACTAAACATAAACCAAAAGGGTGAGACAAGGACTAAACCATCTTAGCTAGAAACATAGGGGAAAAAACACTTGGGAAACAGAACAGAACAGGACAAGACATAGACAAAATCCTGACATTACCCCCCCCCCCTCCCCCAAAGGCGCGTCTCGCGCCTAATAACATCCATAGGGGAGGGAGGGTGGGCGCCCTGGAGACCGCTAGGTAGGGATACAGGGGACACAGGATACATGCACTCAAAAAAGTCAACTAGCCACTTGTTTGATTTGCAAAATACAAATATGTCTGATTAATACGATTATAACGAGTTTACTTCTGTTAAATGATTGATTCTTGTTAGTTGTAACTAAATTAAGAAATAATCAAATGAATTAGATCAGCACTTGTTGATTCAATGAGCCCGAGTCGCTTCATATCAACAACTCTCTCTGATGAGTCACTGCGCATGCGCAGTACTGCGACGGAATCACGTGGGTACAGACGGCTGGAAGCGCCAGCGGTTTGAACTGCTGCGTTTAAACGTTCTTCATCCTTGATATTGAGGGTAAGTACTTTATTGATATAATGTTCCAGTTTGCACTTAGTAACATGGGATAATAAGGAATTACACACTGTAGCGATGTTTCAAAGTAGGCTTATGTAAATTCCGTTGTCTTTGTCGATACAAGTTTCACCCTAACGTTAATATATCCGCTACAATTTGTGCATTTCTGACACAATTCAATGCTAACCACGCCTATTAACTAATAACTATTAACTACATAACCTACGTTAAACCTGAAGTCTACCCCAGCATTGGGAGAGGAAAGACTGCACAGTCGAACACACCATGCACTCGTTTTTCTGTTTGTAAGTTAATGTAATGCTATTTATACGCTTTACTTTTACGTAACTTGGTGTATGTTGAATCAGTATGCACTTCTCATCGCTCTTTTTAGTCTAGCTAACGTTTATAGAGCTTTTTTGTTTGTTTTTCTTGAGTTCCGAAATGTTACATATTGCTACCCAGCTTATTGAATACAGTTTGCAAAAATTGTCAAGTAAAATCTATAATGCAGTCGACCATATATATTAAATGTCCTAACAAATTGCAGTTAAAGTGATTGAATAGGTATGCATGGTTTTATTTGGGAAATATAGTATATAACTTATACACTTTGTTTGTTTTGTTTTTCACAGCAGAAAAAAAAATACATCGCATAGCTGTCCCCATCCTCTTCTGGTGTGAACCTCACCTTTACATGGTAAGTAGTTTTTTTTAAAACACTCACATACAGTAATGTATAACTAACTATCCTTGAATACTGAACTTTTCTTTCTCTTTCAGTGACGTGTATGTGGCAGTGCAGGAAGTGTTGCAAAGGAGAGTTGCAGGTACAAATTACTTAAGCATTATAAACTAAACATTGCTTTGGAAGCAGCAGTCATTATGTTTGTGTACAGTAGTCAACATTTGAAGTGGATTAAAACCTTTTTAATAAAACTGTATTAAGGTAGGATATGGGTAAGGTAAGGGACAGGTTTGGTGTTAAGGGTGGGTTTTTGACCTAAGGACAACTTTAAATTAACTTTTTTGTTGACTACTATATATTTAAATGATGCATGCACATTGAAGACATGGGCAGGACTTAAAACCCATGTGTATAGAGTTCACCTGTTACATTCTACACAGACAGTAACACGTTCAGTACTCTTAAGCTGTGCCGCCGCTGAAGTTGATGTAATCTTGTCTCCACCCTACAGGATGACACTGTACATTCCGTACCAGAGAAGCCTGTGTCATCAAGTCTCTGTGCATCTACTTGAATGAAGACCCTGAAAAACCAGTCAAGGCATATTTGGTGAGTTGATGAGAAAATTTCAAAAGCCATTCTGTACTTGGGTCATGTTTATCCTTGTTTGCTACAACACAAATGTGACATGAGAGAACACTTAACTTAAAATTGACCTGGACAAATTGTTCATTAATAGGAAACTACTGGTACACTTAGACAAAGTTCTTATGTGAATTGGTTGATGTACTAAACCAATAATTTTTTTATTCATAATGGTTGATCTCTCTTGGGGCCTAATTTACAAAACTTTGTGTAAAGCCCTACTAAATATATAAATTGATCTGAAATAATAATAAGAAATAAATTAAACAGCATCAGAAAACTATACTTGCGTGCTTTTTTTTTTTATTGGAGTGCTTTATATTCTATGGTGGTTATAATGTTTTAGCAGCCTCATTAATTTTAAATATGGTTGCCAGATAAATTATAACTTTATATATATATATATATATATATATATATATATATATATATATATATATATATATATATATATATATATATATAATGCACTGCAATAACACACCAGCACCCACTGTGACCTCAATAATAAACAGAAGAATTATCACTTTTCTGACAATTTTTAACTTAAAACTGAGAAATTATAACCTCTGATTCACATCAGAGCTCCTGTATTAGATTTAAGTTTACTTTACAGGTGTACATAATAAAGTGGCCAATAAGTGTATAAGCAATTCTTGTAATAATTATTTTTGTTTGTGATCTTTTATGTGTTTCGCCCCACAGGATTCAGACATCGAGTCAAAATGTACCATGGAGCAAACTGTGGCGGGAGTGTATGTCATACTGAAGGAGGGAACGCTTCCTAACAATGACGCACAGGACATTGGTGTCCTAACTGAAGGTGTGGAAGTCAGGCTTG
The DNA here is from genome assembly GCF_049309525.1 of Garra rufa. Lineage (NCBI taxonomy): Eukaryota > Metazoa > Chordata > Actinopteri > Cypriniformes > Cyprinidae > Garra > Garra rufa. The sequence goes on from NC_133382.1 coordinate 14,857,581, forward strand.
TGCTGTTATTTGGACTGATATGCTGTTTGAATCCTGTTTTACAAACACTCAAATGGATTGGAGACTTAAAGTGCAGAAAGCAGTTTAAACTTATTTGTATGTGTATGTTAAAACTGAATAAAAAAATAAAAATGTTTAATTGTTTGCATGTTTTATGTGGTTATTCTGTAGATGTAATGTTTTGGTTCTTAGTTCTTTCACCTAAAACAAATCTAATTGAAACAACAAGATGTGTATTAAAGTACCAAAACTATACATGAACAAGACGTTAACTAGTAGATGTAACAAGGCAGAATTTTGTTGAATTGAAGTGCTTTTACTGACATATTTGACTAACACGATTCAAACATTTTGATTCAATTAGTTGGAAAGAAGCTACACTGACATG
>NC_133382.1:14858468-14883245 GCF_049309525.1 Garra rufa
TATTTGGACTGATATGCTGTTTGAATCCTGTTTTACAAACACTCAAATGGATTGGAGACTTAAAGTGCAGAAAGCAGTTTAAACTTATTTGTATGTGTATGTTAAAACTGAATAAAAAAATAAAAATGTTTAATTGTTTGCATGTTTTATGTGGTTATTCTGTAGATGTAATGTTTTGGTTCTTAGTTCTTTCACCTAAAACAAATCTAATTGAAACAACAAGATGTGTATTAAAGTACCAAAACTATACATGAACAAGACGTTAACTAGTAGATGTAACAAGGCAGAATTTTGTTGAATTGAAGTGCTTTTACTGACATATTTGACTAACACGATTCAAACATTTTGATTCAATTAGTTGGAAAGAAGCTACACTGACATGTTAAAACAATGTTAAATCTACAAGTTTAAATCACATTCATATAACATATTCAAACCTTTTCAAGTTTATTAGATTGGTTTAGATGCGTTTTGGCTGCTACGATTAAATCATGTTCATTGAACAATTTATTTTTTTGAGTGTGGGTGGTCTCCAGGGCGGATCAGGGAGCTCAGGTGGCCATGGCGGGTTAGGAAGCTCAGGGGACCATGGCCAGATAAACAGTCCAGGAGACCATGGCGGATCTGGGGGTTCAGGGGACCATGGCCGGATAATCAGTCCAGGAGGCCATGGTGGGTCTGGGAGCTCAGGGGGCCATGGCCGGGTAAACAGTCCGAGAGGCCATGGCGGATCTGGGTGCTCAGGAAGCCATGGCCGAGTATACAGTCCAGGTGGCCATGGCCGAGTATACAGTCCTGGTGGCCATGGCTGATCAGGGGAGTAGCCCCCCCCCCCAAAATTTTCTTGGGGGAACCTAGGGTATAGTCCACCAAGGAGAGCATGGAAGGGCACGTAGGATAGAGCTCCGGCTCTGGAGGGCGCGCAGGAGAGAGCTCCGGCTCTGGAGGGCGTGCAGGCTGGACGGCGCTCTTGAGGAGCAGGCTCTGGACGGCGCTCTTGAGGAGCGGGCTCTGGACGGCGCTCTTGAGGAGCGGGCTCTGGACGGCGCTCTTGAGGAGCGGGCTCTGGAGGACTGGACGACCCCAGCGGAGACTCTGGAGGGCTGGGCGTCTCCAGCAGAGACTCTGGAAGAGCAGGCTCTGGGCGAGCGGTCACTGGAGGGCGCAGTCACTGGAGGGCGCTCGGGCGGCTCAGTCACTGGAGGGCGCTCGGGCGGCGTATTCACTGGAGGGCGCTCTGGCGGCGCAGTCACTGGAGGGCGCTCGGGCGGCGCAGTCACTGGAGGGCGCTCGGGCGGCGCAGTCACTGGAGGGCGCTCGGGCGGCGCAGTCACTGGAGGGCTGGGCGGAACCAGCGGAGACTCTGGAAGGCTGGGCGGAACCAGCGGAGACTTTGACTTGGCGGTCGCCATCTTGGGTGCAGACTCAGGCTTGGTGGCCATCTTGGCCGGGGACTCAGGCTTGGCGGCCATCTTGGCCAGGAACTCAGGAACGGCAGTCATCTTGACCGGGAACTCAGGCTTGGCGGCCATCTTGGCCACGGATTCAGGCTTGGTGGCCATCTTGGCCGAGGATTCAGGAACGGCGGCCATCTTGGCCGGGAACTCAGGAACGGCGGCCATCTTGGCCGGGAACTCAGGAACGTCCGCCATCTTGGCCGGGAACTCAGGAACGTCCGCCATCTTGGCTGGGAACTCAGGAACGGCGGCCATCTTGGCCGGGAACTCAGGAACGGCGGCCATCTTGGCCGGGAACTCAGGAACGGCGGCCATCTTGCGTGCAGACTCCTGCGTGGCAGCCATCTTGCGTGCAGACTCCTGCGTGGCAGCCATCTTGTGTGTAGACTCCTGCGTGGCAGCCATCTTGCTTGCAGAATCTGGCGTGGCAACCATCTTGCTTGCAGAACCTGGCGTGGCAGCCATCTTGCTTGTAGAATCTGGCGTGGCGGCCATTTTGCTTGCAGAATCTGTCGTGGCAGCCATCTTGCTTGCAGAATCTGGTGTGGCGGCCATCTTGTGATCTGGCATGGCGGCCATCTTGTGAGCTGGCGTGGCAGCCGGCAGGCTAGAACGCGGAGTGGCTGCCGGCTGAACTGGGCTGAGGATGACATGGGGAAGCGTGGGAGGTTTGGAGGGGTCGAGCTCATTGGAGAAGCAGGTAGAGGATACTGGCTTGTGGTGAGCTGGAGTGTTTGCTTGCTTTCGGATGGGAGGAGAATTGGAATTCTCCACTTGGAACTTGGAATTACAGATATTGAGGACGAAATTTATAAAATCCGCTAGGGGTTGGCGGCAATCGTCCGGAGTGATCAAACAAAACAGGTGATCATCAGAAAGTCCCATCTGAAAGCAAGCATTGATCATAGAATCACTCCAACTCACCAGATGTGAAACGCTCAAAAAATCCTCTACAAACTCCTCCAATGGCCGTCCTCCCTGCTGGAGATTGAAAAGATATTTCTCAGCCCAGTTCATCTTTGTGTTGGTCCGTCAATCTGTCACGATCAGGCTGGTTGAGGAGTGGAGAAATGGAGAGGAGAACCGGAGTAGATGAACAAATAAAGATTTATTAAAACAAAACACTGAAACTAATACAAACAAACAAAAACCGGGAGCAAGCAATGATCAGAAGGAACAATACAAACGGAAGTAACATATGCATTGACGGACAAATGGGGAGTGCAAACACAGACTCTTAAAAATACTGAAACGGGGGCGTGGTCACAAACAAGATAACGAGGGGGAAATACAAATATGGGCATGACTGAACTAACTAAACATAAACCAAAAGGGTGAGACAAGGACTAAACCATCTTAGCTAGAAACATAGGGGAAAAAACACTTGGGAAACAGAACAGAACAGGACAAGACATAGACAAAATCCTGACAATAAAAGCAATTCAAGTTTGTTCTGATGGTTTTTTAAAGCCTCTTTACACACACATCAAATTTTAATCCAACACCTAACAATTTAAAATCACCAACTGTTTCTATTGCCTTTTGGTCGATCAAAAGTTTTTAAAGTTTTAAATTCAAAGTTTAGTAATTCTTTGCAACCACTGTGAAACACCAGTTGTTTTATTTGCATTTAGTTGCATTTAGTTTTCCTACAACAATGTGGTAGATCATTAATGTATAAGATAAACAACAGAGATTCTAAAATTGACCCTTGAGAAAGACCCATCTCATTATTTTGTAAAGATGAGTTATTTCTGTTGACACTCTGATCTTGAGCATCCAAATATTATCTAAACCAGTTAGTTTTTCTTAATCGATTTGACACCGTTCTCCAATGCAATGTACTTGTTCTCAAAACAATTAGCACAACCATCCAAACACAAAATTACCTTTACTAAACAGTTAAATTGTTTACAGTAAAACGAAACACTGCATTTTTTTTATAGTAATGCATTTATTAAAAGTAGATTTTAACATCAAATCTATAGGTGTCTTCCCTATTGATTATAAAACACATTAAGCTGTAGATGCACAAATATGCTAATTAAAATACATTTATTGCAATTCTTCCCTGTTGAAGGAAAGTCGCAGGAGATACAAAGTGTAGCATCTGAACCAATCAGACATAATTATTTGTTACATTTAACAAATTATCCTTAAAACCAATAAGCCAACTTTAGGGTGGCGTTCTGGACACAACCCCCAACAGGCCAAAGAGCTCAGTTGCCAGGGCAACTAGCTGATAACACCAGTTTTACGATGCAAAGGAATGCAGGTAGTCCAACTATACGAAAGACATTTGGCCTGTTGAAATGGACTCTTCCCTAATTCATAGGAAAACCTTCCTATGAATGAACACACACACAGCCTCAAATCATTGTGTATATTATTGCGGCTTATGTATCTTGTCTTTTGTATTGTGTAATGTCTTTATGCATGTGTTAAGATAGATATAGATATAGATATATATATATTATGTAGATATTATGTGCGTGTCATGTTTGGTATCTCTGAATTCGTATTTTGATGATCTAAAAGATGATGCATATTATATGTTGATACACATGTAACATATTACAGTTTCAAGAATCTGTAATAATATTGCAGGAATACTCAATCCTGGCACACATGCAAATTGCCTTGCTTTCAGACAAAGAGTCATAAAAGTTCACATTATCTCCAAATCTCCCACCTGGAATTCAGCCTCTCTCATTGGTCAAGTCCACCTTTAGAGGTGTGATCTTCCCAGATGTTAAAAGGGCTCACACACCGTTCCGCCCAGTTCTTCTGAAAAACTTGATTGCTGCCTGTGGGGAGGGCCTCCACAGGCCCAGGCCCAGAGGGGGGCCTCAACATATGGAGCTGTGTGGACTCTCCACACAGACTACTCCCACTGGAGTTCATTTCACTCGACTATGGAACTTATCAGAATGTACACGATCGGACATCTCTCTCTCTTCACTCCTGGCCATCTCTGGATCCCCATCGCTGAAGTGCGGCCTGCGGTTCCTCAGAACCGCTCACTCGGGAGAGAGGACTCTCTCAACCACAACAGAGTCAAGAACAACCTCGGAGTTTCAAGAAATTGCAACTTCGGCCATCAAATGGAACCATCCAGGACTTCTTCAGAGGCTCCACGAGACTCTCGGTCGAATGCAAGTATCGTTTCTTCCACTAAACAGAGGTTGTGTGTAAGCTATCTGATGCTGTGCTTCGCGTTAGAAACTGATGGTTCTTTCAGATGGTCAGCTCAGCCTCACACCCTTTTCCTGTACTGTTCTAACCATCCTCCTACCCTACCCTGTATGAGTGAGTATATGTTTGTTTGTTTGTTTAGATTAGTTATATGTTAGTCGTTAGTTAATAAAACTCTTGTGCACAAATTACACGAGTCTGATTCTGCCTTGCAAATTAATGTCCCTTTACGATTTCCGATCAAGCTACATGCCCTAATGCATTATTACTGTAAGAATGTTATTTTTCTGTGGCCAAGAAAATATCATTGCTTAGGGCTGATACGAAATTACCCTGAATGTTCGCTAGACGAACAGATTAATTGATGGCGATTTAATCCCGATACAGTTACTACTGGCGGCTGATATAAATAATGGTAATTAATCAAAATTAATTGTAATTATTTATTTACATTTCCCTTTTGAGCATCTGGTGGAGGAACGCGGGCAATCGTTTAAACATTATTTGCAAGCAGACTCAGAATCAAACTTGTGTGTTTGTCTCAGGAATTTTTATTAACATCTTACACATGCAGCTTCTGATAAAGTCAGATAGACTATAGCTTGAAGGTCCCTTACTATGAGCTGTAGAAAGTTCTTCAGTGCTATAATGCATTTAAATCGTACGATAAGAAACTAACCTAAAATTGGTGAAGGAATCCCAATTTTATTGTTAGAAGCGTAAGCCTTCTCTGACGAAGAAATCTCAGATTAGCATCTTGTACAAATGGTACCAGAATAAATCAGTCTGAACTTGGGCGAAGAAATCCCCAACTCAGTTCTGTTGTAGGTGATCTGAACGATGCTCTTCATTTCACTGATTACGGCCATCTTATGTATGTATAATTGTATTCATATTGATCCGCTCATGTGAAACATTTACATCAAATTAATGGTGTTATTCTAGCGTAGCTAACTATTAATTCACCATTGTCTGTGAAGTGAACATGCTGATTTGATTTGTGAACGAGTTGCATGTGGCATCATGACTAAGCACACCTCATCTGACCACGTGTGAGTCCCAGTGCACACTCACAGCACGGACCAATCGCTGCTCCGGTTAGGCTGGGTTGTGAGCTTACATCGGTCTCTTAGCAACACATGACCCCGGAAGTGTGAGCAGACACTTCTGGGTTAATCTGATAACGGCACCACCCACTTCACAGACCTTAGGGTAAACTAACAACCGCATATAGCTAAAGCTAACTCTTTAGCAGCCCTAAACGCATGCAAGTTAAAGCCCTCCACCTCAACTGATAGCTGTTAGCACTCAGCTAACACTTAGACACGTGTGAGTGTAGAGTGTAACATTTAACCCAAAGACTACAGACTTTGGAACCTTTTAGACTAAGGGACTTTGATTTTAACTAGTGATGGGAGAGACAAAGCTGCTCGAGGTTTCGAGTCAAACAAATCATTGTACCAAACCAATAGACAATGATTTACTGAAGGTGTGATCCATTAAAGGTGATCAACCATCGTTTTTTAATGAGTGATATTTCAGTAAAGGTATGATAGCTTGGCCAATCAGACCAATAGGAGACCTTAAATATGCCTCCTGCTTTTAAATGCATCACTAAATGTGCACAAATCTATAAAGCTGATACGAGATTGAACACAAATCATAGACACCGGTTCATGAGACCCAGCATCGAACCGCTGAAATTTCAAATCAATCTTGAAAAGCTATCCCTTACGAAAATTAACCATGGTTTTACTATAGTAAAACTGTGGTTTACCATGACCATAGTAACCGCGTTTTTTTTGGTGTGGTTTTTTGGTTATAAAAAACCATGGTTCTGATACCATGGTTTTACTACAGTTATATTGTAGTAATACTATAGTAAAACTGTAGTTAACCATGACTGTAGTAACCGCGTTTTTTTGGTGCGGTTTTTTGGTTTTAAAAAACCATGGTTCTGATACCATGGTTTTACTACAGTTATATTGTAGTAATACTATAGTAAAACTGTAGTTAACCATGACTGTAGTAACCGCGTTTTTTTGGTGCGGTTTTTTGGTTTTAAAAAAACATGGTTCTGATACCATGGTTTTACTACAGTTATATTGTAGTAATACTATAGTAAAACTGTAGTTAACCATGACTGTAGTAACCGTGGTTTTTTGGTGCGGTTTTTTGGTTTTAAAAAACCATGGTTCTGATACCATGGTTTTACTACGGTTTTACTATATTGTAGTAATACTATAGTAACCCTTGTCAAAAAATCCTACAGGATTCCAATAGGAATTCTCTACAGGATTCCAGTTAGAATTTCTATCATATTTTGGAACCATTCCTAAAGGATTCCATTAGGAATTGTCTTATAGGATTTTCTTATACAAGACATAATAATCCTGTAGCATAATGTCTACAGGATTTTAATGGGTTTTATTTTAAAGCATCTTTCAAGAATTTTGAAGAATCCTAACTGTACACTTTTTTTTATATAACACTAACTAATAGTTTAGTGTCTTGCAGTTTACTTTAACTCACCTCGATGTTGTCACAATCACCAGCTGGAGTGCACGTCATCTCCAGTAGAGGGCACTCCATCCCAGACTCTGTTTATGTCATGTGTTCTCTCAACCCACCATGATTTGTTCTTATGTGTCATGTTCTCATTGGTCCAGCTGTTCCATGTGTCTGTTCCCCATTGGTTGTTCCTGTCATGTGACCCCTAGTGTTTGGTATAAAGCCTTCCCTTCCCACTCTGTCTGTACGGATCGTTGTTTATTGTTAGCATTTCTCATAGTGTTTATCTTGTTCTCAGTTTCCTTGTTTCCTAGCCTTGTTCCAGTTCAGTTTGTTTCCTAGTCATAGTCATAGTTTCCCCTAGTTTCTTAGTTTTGTTTCATTTCTACCTTGGACTACTCACCCTGAATTTTGACCCTCGCCTGTATAACTGGATTACTCTTTCGGATTTCCCTTGTTGTCTCTGTCTGCTGGTGTTCGACCCCTGCCTGTCTTGACTGCGTCTTTTAATAAAGCCTTGCATATGGATCCACACGTCAGTCTCCAGACCCCTATTGTTACAGAACGATCCGTCAAACCCGGATCCAGCGGCTTTATTCACCAGCAGTTCACCATGAACCCAGCCACTCAAATCATGCATCTCCGTCAAGGTGAGCGTCCCATAGAGGACTACATCATAGACTTTATTGAATTAGCTAATCAGACTTCAATGAACAGTCTATGCCTGATGATATTTTTTCATGGAGGCCTTTCTGAGCCACTCCACTCTTTAATGCCACTTCATGAACCCGATTGGACTTTAGAACAGTACATGGACATTGCACTGCAAATTAGTGGCTCTCATTTGACTGCGGGAATCGCTAAGGAGATCATCAATCTTTAATTAAATGCCAAATTAAATGCCAGCTCAGAGCCTCAGCACAAGACGTCTGCTAGCTTAGAGCCACAGCACAAGATGTCTGCTAGCCCAGAGCCACAGCACAAGATGGCTGCCCCTCCAGAGCCTGTTCCCAAAATTGCCGTCCTTCCTGAGCCTGTCCACAAGATGGCCGTCCTTCCAGAGCCTGTCCACAAGATGGCCGTCCTTCCAGAGCCTGTCCACAAGATGGCCGCCCTTCCAAAGCCTGTTCACAAGATGGCCGTCCTTCCAGAGCCTGTTCACAAGATGGCCGCCCTTCCAAAGCCTGTTCACAAGATGGCCGTCCTTCCAGAGCCTGTTCACAAGATGGCCGCCCTTCCAAAGCCTGTCCACAAGATGGCTGCCTTTCCTGAGCCTATTTACAAGATGGCTGCCTTTCCTGATCCTGTTCACAAGATGACCGCCCCTCCCGAGCCTGTTCGCAAAATGGCCGCCCTGTCAGACCCAGCTCGCAAGATGGCCGCCACGCCCAAGCCTCCTCACAAGATGGCCGCCGCCACGCCAGAGCCTGCTGCAAAGATGGCCGCCGCCATGCCAGAGCCTGCTGCAAAGATGGCCGCCGCCATGCCAGAGCCTGCTGCAAAGATGGCCGCCACGCCAGAGCCTGTGGCAAAGATGGCCGCCGCCACGCCAGAGCTTGCACCCAAGATGGCCGCCATGCCCAAGCCTGCACCCAAGATGACCGCCATGCCCGAGATTGTTAATGAAATGGTGGCTGGAGCATCACACTCTCACATTTTTGTGGCTTACCAGAGGCTAATATCAAGCTTGGAGGACCCACCACTGCTGTCAGCACGAACAGCCGGTCTCTTACTATCAAGGTCAGCCAAGCCAGCGCCTGCTAACGCCATGTCAGCCAAACCAGCGCCTGCTAACGTCATGTCAGCCAAGCCAGCACTCGCTAGCGTCACATCAGCCAAGCCACAGCCTGTTCACGTCATGTCTTCTGCTCCAGAGTCTGCACCTATCATGGCCGTCTCTTCAGATGCGGTTCCTCAGTCAAGTCAAGTTCCAGCTGCTGTTCCTGTCAAGTCAAGTCACGTCACAGTCGCTGTTCCTGCCAAGTCAAGTCAAGTTACAGCTGCTGTTCCTGTCAAGTCAAGTCAAGTTACAGCTGCTGTTCCTGCTAAGTCAAGTTACGTTTCAGCTGAGGCTCCTGAGTCAAGTCAAGCAGCACTCCCTGAGTCAAGTCAAGCAGCACTCCTTGAGCCAAATCAAGCAGCTGTTCCCTCCGAGCCAAGCCAAGTCACAGCTGTTCCCTCCAAGCCAAGTAAAGTCTCAGCTGTTCCCTCTGAGCCAAGTCAAGTCTCAGCTGTTCCCTCCGAGCCAAGTCAAGTCTCAGCTGTTCCCTCCGAGCCAAGTCAAGTCTCAGCTGTTCCCTCCGAGCCAAGTCAAGTCACAGCTGTTCCCTCCGAGCCAAGTCAAGTCACAGCTGTTCCCTCAGAGCCAAGTCAAGTCACGCCTGTTGCACTAAGGCCAAGTCACGTCTCGCCCGAGCGTCCAGAGCCAAGCCACGTCTCCCCCGAGTGTCCAGAGCCCTCGCTCCCAAGCCACGCAGAGTCTTCGCTACCAAGCCACGCAGAGCCAACACTACCAAGCCACACGCCCACAAACCCGATGGGCCTCCCACTAATCACTGCGTTACCTGTGATGGCAATTGCCATTTTGAGTGTGTGGGCTGCACACTGCGTTCCAGAGGCCTCGTCGGTCCCTGAGTCTGTTCACAAGTCTGCTTCAGAGGCCTCATCTGTCCATATGTCCGCTGCGCCTATACCTCTTTTGGAGGTGGCGTTCATGGCGGAATTCACTGCTCTGCCTGCACCTCCAAGGCTCCTTGCTCTGCCTGCACCGCCAGGGCCATCTGTTCTGCCTGCACCTCCAAGGCTCTCTGCTCTGTCTGATCCGCCCTGGTGGGCTCCCGCTCCATCTGCTCCGCCCTGACAGGCTCCCGCTCTGTCTGCGCCACCCTGGTGGGCTCCCGCTCCGTCTGCGCCGCCCTGGTGGGCTCCCGTTCCGTCTGCGCCGCCCTGGTGGGCTCCCGCTCCGTCTGCGCCGCCCTGGTGGGCTCCCGCTCCATCTGCGCCACCCTGGTGGGCTCCTGCTCCCCCACTGCCACATGGACCTGGCCCTCTGTCGTTCCTCTGCTCCCCCCCACCGCCCTTCAGGACTGTCTGTGCGTTGTCGTTTTGGAGTGTATGGAAGCCACTCCTTAAGGGGGGGGCTATGTCACAATCACCAGCTGGAGTGCACGTCATCTCCAGTAGAGGGCACTCCATCCCGGACTCTGTTTATGTTATGTGTTCTCTCAACCCACCGTGATTTGTTCTTATGTGTCATGTTCTCATTGGTCCAGCTGTTCCATGTGTCTGTTCCCCATTGGTTGTTCCTGTCATGTGACCCCTAGTGTTTGGTATAAAGCCTTCCCTTCCCACTCTGTCTGTACGGATCGTTGTTTATTGTTAGCATTTCTCATAGTGTTTATCTTGTTCTCAGTTTCCTTGTTTCCTAGCCTTGTTCCAGTTCAGTTTGTTTCCTAGTCATAGTCATAGTTTCCCCTAGTTTCTTAGTTTTGTTTCATTTCTACCTTGGATAGGGATGCACCGATCCGTATCGGCCGATCACTTGCGCGTTTTGTCAGTAAAGCCGGTTCTGTAATCAGCGGTAAATGCCATCAGGTGCGTGATTTCACGTTGAGCCGTATATACTACACACAGCCGTTGTTCACTGACGAGCTGCGCACATTCACACTGATAATGAACATTGATTTGTGCAGCTCGACGGTAAACAACGGCTGTGTGTAGTATATACGGCTCAACGTGAAATCACGCACCTGATGGCATTTACCGCTGATTACAGAACCGGCTTTACTGACAAAACGCGCAAGCATGATCGGCCGATTCGTATCGGTGCATCCCTAACCTTGGACTGCTCACCCTGGATTTTGACCCTCGCCTGTATAACTGGATTACTCTTTCGGATTTCCCTTGTTGTCTCTGTCTGCTGGTGTTCGACCCCTGCCTGTCTTGACTGCGTCTTTTAATAAAGCCTTGCATATGGATCCACACGTCAGTCTCCAGACCCCTATTGTTACAGATGTACATTCCAATAGGAATCCTCTACAGGATTCCAGTTAAAATTTCAAAATCATATTTTGGAACCGTTCCTATAGGATTTTGATAGGAATAGTGTTAGGATTTATTATTATTATTTTTTTTAGAAAACAGGATCTCATTAAAATCCTGCAGAAATTATCCTACAGAATATTTATGTCTTTTCCCATAAGAAAATCCTATAAGACAATTGTTACGGTATAGACGTGCTGGATGAACGAGACGAAGTCGAGATCAACAATTAACACTATATTTAATATCTTCTTCAAGGAACAGACAGGAACAGGCAGGATAATCCACACACATGTAACAATAACATCAAATAAAGACCGACATCAACTGAACTGAAAGACAAACTTATAAAGGGTGACTAATCATTAAACACAGGTGACTAATTATACAAGGACAGGTGCAGGGAATCACACTGACGAAGGGCTAAACCAAATGACAGATCAACGGGGGAAAGACAAATGGGAAAAACCAATGACAAACAGACAGAACTGTGACAACAATTCCTATTCCAATAACAATCCAGTACAAGTTTCTTATCAGAATCCTTTAGGATTCTTTGATAAGCAACATACAATGAACAACGTCTACACCAGGGTGATGTCAACAGTAAACTGAAAGTACTTTTTGTTAGCAAAACAAGAACAGTGGAAAAGTGCACCTTCAGATAAAAAAGTTTCCATAAAGACATGAACAAGCATCCAATTAGATCATAAAAAATAAAAAATCCATAAAAAATCCTTTAGGACTGATCCTACAGAATATTTATGTCTTATAAGAATATTCCTATAGAAATGGTTCCAAAATATGATAGAAATTCCAATAAGAATTCTGTACAAAATTCTTATTGGAATCCTTTAGGATTTTTTGACAAGACATAAATATTCTGTCGGATGGTTTCTTTATGGGATCAAATTGGATGCCTGTTCATGTCCCTTTTTTCCCCTTTTTGTAATCTAAAGTTGTCACGGATTGGCCAGGTTCCACCACATCACTCACACAGCGATCACAATCACCGGAATTCTAATCAGACGCACCTGAAGCCAATCACCAGCACCACATTTAAGCACACCACACACCTCACTCAGTGTCCGGGCTCGTTTGCACGAAGCGGACTCATTGTGTTTCTCTGTCGAGTTCACAAACTTCAAAGATATACTTACCTCGCTACTTACCTGTTGAAACTTACCTGCTTTCTCATTTGTTCCAGTACGAAGTCTGTTCTCTGTTCCAGTCAGCGGTGGTCAGCCGTAAGCCAGTCTGTCTGTCACCAACGGTGTGTGTGTGTGTGTGGGTCGAAGTCCTCCTCCCGTCGTTCCTGGAAAGGAAAAGATCTATCATCAGTATTCATCTCTATTCATCAAGTATCATACCTGGACTGTTATACTTACCCGGTTCTGCACGTCATCTTATCCACAACGCTCTGCTGAAAATAAACATTGTTATTATTATCACTTACCTCTCTTGTTTGGTCTGCTTCCGTAACAGTTAGCCCGGACCAACACAGTATCAGCATGAGCAATCTGGATCCATTTCAAGAGCTGGTGGACTCACTCAGGAAGGTTTTGTTGGCTAGTCATGCCACCACTCCAACTTCAGTTCGTCCCACCGCACCACCGGCACCCAGCACTTCTTCGGCTCCCGTCAATGTCCCTTCCAGTCCCATGGCCCGACCAGCGCCCTACTCTGGCGGGGCGGAGGAGTGCAGCGGATTCTTGTTACAATGTTCATTAATATTCACAATGCAACCTGCTCTCTATCCCACAGATTCTTCGAAAATAGCCTTCATCACGTCTCTGCTTACCGGACCAGCTCTCAAATGGGCGGACACGTTATATCAACAGGCCGGGCCGGCAATCCATTCGATCCAGGCCTTCGTCGCTCATTTTAAAGAGGTTTTCGGACGTTCTGATGCAGAAGTATCCGCAGGAGAACAATTGTATCATCTAAAGCAGGGAAGTATGACGACACAAGATTACTCCCTGCGTTTTCGCACTTTGGCCGCTGCCAGAGGATGGAATGAGCGATCGTTACTGACCACGTACCGGCTCGGTCTAGAACCCAATCTCCGGATGCAGTTAGCTGCTTTGGACGATTCCATGGGATTGGAAAAATTCATTCAGCAGTCACTTCGTTGTTCAGATCGTCTAAAATCCTACCAAGATCAGTCCGCCACTACTGCACTCCTCCGACCAGTAACATCCGCCAGCCCTCCAGAACCAGAACCAATGATCCTGGAGTCAGGAAAGATCTCTGCAGCTGAGCGACAGAGAAGGCTGACCCAGGGTCTTTGCATGTACTGTGGGGCTGCGGGGCACGTCCGACTCAACTGTCCTCTACGTCCTATACGATCTTTGGTGAGTGTAATACGTTCTGAATTGGATAACATGCATCCTCTGACTACCAATGTTCAGTTAACCACCCACGCCTCCTGTGTTACAGTCGCAGCCCTCATCGACTCCGGGTCAGCGGGAAACTTCATCTCGAACACCCTCTGTCGCCAGCTCCAGCTACGCACCCAAGCCTCAACCACCATCTACCAGATTCAACCTATAACTAACCGGATCAGCTCACGGACCCGTATTCACCGGAAATGTGAACCCATCATCCTACAGATCGGAGTTTTACACCGTGAGGAGATTCAGTTTCTGGTTCTGGAGGGAGCCACTATGGACATCATCTTGGGGCGCCCGTGGCTGGTGAAGCATGATCCCATCCTCTCTTGGGGCACAGGAGAGGTGACAAAATGGGGAAAAGAATGTACCAACCAATGCTTCCCAGATCTTCCACGTCCTAGACACAAGATACTACCTGTCAACGTCACCTCCGTCGAAAGTCCTGTTGAGAAACAGTCAGTCCAGATTCCTGCCATTTATTCGTCATTTCAAGACGTCTTCTGCCCCAAGAGAGCTTCCCAGCTAACTCCACATCGGCCATGGGACTGCGCCATTGACCTAGTTCCGGATGCTTCAATGCCCAGAGGTAAGATCTACCCGCTGTCGCTTCCGGAGACCAAGGCAATGGAGGAGTACATACAGGAGGCTCTCAATCAGGGTTACATCCGACCATCAACATCACCCGCAGCATCCAGTTTTTTCTTCGTGGCAAAAAAGGATGGAGGGCTGCGGCCATGCATCGATTACCGCATACTCAATCAAGGCACCATCAAGTTCCGGTATCCCCTTCCTCTCGTCCCTGCGGCCCTCGAACAACTACGCACTGCCAGGGTGTTTACGAAGTTGGACCTCCGCAGCGCGTACAACCTCGTGAGGATACGTGAGGGGGACGAGTGGAAGAATGCCTTCGTGACCCCTACTGGCCACTACGAGTACTTGGTCATGCCCTATGGTTTGGTCAACGCCCCCTCCGTATTTCAGAACTTCATTCACGAGGTACTCCGGGAGTTTCTGCACCACTTTGTTGTCGTCTACATAGACGATATTCTGATTTACTCCCGGAGTGAGGCCGAACATCGCCTCCACGTTGCGGAGGTCCTTCAAAGATTACGGGATCATCACCTGTATCTCAAGGCGGAAAAATGTTCATTTCACCTATCAGCAGTACACTTCCTTGGATACGTCATCGACCAGAAGGGGGTCCGTATGGACGAGAGGAAGGTATCTGCAGTTGTATCCTGGCCAGAACCCACTACTATCAAAGAGCTTCAACGATTCTTAGGTTTCGCCAATTTCTACCGCCGGTTTATCAAGAACTACAGCATCATCACTGCTCCACTTACCAGTCTGCTCAAAGGAAAACCACGAACTCTACTCTGGAACCCTGACTCGGCCGCAGCCTTCCATAAACTCAAGGAAGCATTTACACAGGCACCTCTTCTAACCCATCCTGACCCTGATCTCCCTTTCGTGGTAGAGGTGGACGCATCTACTACCGGCGTGGGAGGTATTCTGTCACAACATCATGGTACTCCTCCATTGCTTCATCCCTGTGCCTACTATTCCCGGAAGCTCAGCCCTGCGGAGAGGAACTATGACATCGGCAACCGCGAGCTCCTTGCCATCAAGCTCGCTCTGGAGGAGTGGCGACATTGGTTAGAGGGATCCAACCACACGTTCCAGGTGATAACAGATCACAAGAACCTACAGTACCTCCGAGACGCCAAACGGCTCTGTCCCCGTCAGGCAAGATGGTCCCTGTTCTTTTCCCGATTCAACTTCACCATAACCTACCGGCCAGGATCCAAGAATACCCGAGCTGATGCTCTGTCTCGCATCCATGATTCCCACGACTTGCCTGACACACCCACGACCATAATCCCCGAAAACATCATCGTTCAACCCATTGAATGGACTAACCCGCCAGCTGTCGCCACTCCGGAACCCAGATCTCCGCCGGGCTGTCCACCTGGTCGCAGATTCATCCCTAGGACCCAGCGGGTAGATCTAATCCATTCAACACATACCTCTCTGGGCACTGGACATCCAGGGGCCAACAACACTCTCTCGCTGCTGACGGACCGCTTCTGGTGGCCGCACATGGCAAGGGATGTGAGAAGGTATGTCCAGGGATGTAAGGAGTGTGCGATGTCCAAGAGTCCACGTCATCTGCCTGCTGGGAAACTCCATCCCTTGCCTGTGCCGAACCGCCCCTGGTCACACCTGGGAGTTGACTTCATGACCGATCTCCCCTCATCTGACGGTAACACCTGTATCTTTGTTATAGTTGATCGATTTTCAAAATTCTGCCGACTGATACCTCTGAAAGGTCTTCCCACAGCCCTAGAGTCTGCCGAACTGCTCTTCAACAAAGTCTTTAGGTACTATGGCATTCCGGAAGACATCGTCTCAGACAGGGGTCCACAGTTTATTTCACGGGTGTGGAAGTCTTTTCTCAAACTCCTAGGTGTGACCGTTAGCCTCTCCTCTGGATACCACCCTGAGACCAACGGGCAGACGGAGAGGAAAATCCAGGAGGTGGGGCGGTTCCTCCGGACATTCTGTCATGGTCACCAGGACTCCTGGAACCAGTTCCTGGGTTGGGCAGAATACGCCCAAAATTCACTGCGGCAACCCACCACAGGACTCACGCCATTCCAGTGTGTGCTCGGCTTCCAACCACCTCTCTTCCCCTGGAATGGCGAACCATCACAGGTGCCCGCAGTGGATTACTGGTTCCGGGAGAGCGAGAGAGTCTGGGACGAGGCTCACCATCATCTTCAAAGGGCAGTGCGCAGAACTAAAACCACTGCTGATCAGAAGAGGATTCCTGGTCCCACATACACTCCTGGGCAGAAAGTCTGGCTCTCCACAAGAGACATCCGTCTGCGCCTGCCCTCGAAGAAATTGAGTCCCAGGTTTGTTGGCCCCTTCACCATCGTGGAACAGGTCAACCCCGTCACCTACAGACTCCAATTACCACCACAGTACCGTATCCACCCCACATTTCACGTTTCTTTACTCAAACCCTTTCACCCACCTGTGATTCCCTCCACAGAACCTGGTCAGGAAGAGGAACCCCCTCCCCCCTTGGTCCTGGAAGAGGGATCCATCTACTCGGTCCGAGAAATCCTTCTGTCCCGACGTCGTGGTGGTAATCTGGAGTATCTTGTCGACTGGGAAGGCTACGGACCAGAGGAGAGGTCGTGGGTACCCAGAGTTGACATTCTAGATCCAGCCCTCATGGACGAATTCCACCGTAACCATCCTGAATGTCCAGCCCCTCGAGGACGAGGTAGACCACCACGACGTCGGAGGCCTCGGCCCTCAGGAGCGGGCCCTGGGGAGGGGGGTAATGTCACAGATTGGCCAGGTTCCACCACATCACTCACACAGCGATCACAATCACCGGAATTCTAATCAGACGCACCTGAAGCCAATCACCAGCACCACATTTAAGCACACCACACACCTCACTCAGTGTCCGGGCTCGTTTGCACGAAGCGGACTCATTGTGTTTCTCTGTCGAGTTCACAAACTTCAAAGATATACTTACCTCGCTACTTACCTGTTGAAACTTACCTGCTTTCTCATTTGTTCCAGTACGAAGTCTGTTCACTGTTCCAGTCAGCGGTGGTCAGCCGTAAGCCAGTCTGTCTGTCACCAACGGTGTGTGTGTGTGTGTGGGTCGAAGTCCTCCTCCCGTCGTTCCTGGAAAGGAAAAGATCTATCATCAGTATTCATCTCTATTCATCAAGTATCATACCTGGACTGTTATACTTACCCGGTTCTGCACGTCATCTTATCCACAACGCTCTGCTGAAAATAAACATTGTTATTATTATCACTTACCTCTCTTGTTTGGTCTGCTTCCGTAACAAAAGTGCACTTTTCCACTGTTTTTATTTTACTAACAAATAGTACTTGCAGTTTGTCGTTTACATCACCTTGATGCAGCACACAGCTTTAGCGCAAACACACACACACACACAGAGAGAGAGAGAGAGGGTATGTAACACTTGTCCTTCAATGCAAATACTAGACTTGAGTAAGGGAGGTAGATATAAAACTTAGAGGACACCAGAAGTTGGAAAGAAAAATAACTCTTTACTGAAAGACCAAAAATACCAACAACAAAAAAAGCAACAAAAGGTAAAACACAGTCTTTTCTAAATTAGTAGTAGTTTAATTTAGCAAATCCACCTGGGCTGGATGATTAGTTAATAGTAGTTAGAATTAAATCTAAAATTAAATTCTAAATCTAAATGTCCTAAATCTTTTTTTCTGTAGTAACCCTTTTTTTTTCTTCACAAGAAAAATAACAACTTTGTTGTTCTCAAGACAAAGCAAATAGACATCACAAATTATTTCCTTCATTTTTATTAAAATATTTGAAAAGGGAGAAATTAAGACTGCTGTCTTTTATAGTGTTCACTAGCCTAATCACACATTGGTGAATGGAGTTAGTGTAAATAGCCTCTACCAACAACATGTGCTATTTGCACTTAAAGTATAGTGACACTACAAAGCCATGAAGCACAACATTAATTAAAACAGCTACAAATGGTGGCAGAATAGTCACTACTCCAATGTTTTATACAATGAAAATTAGTAGCATAAACATATAACCTTATGACTATCATTATTAATATCAGTTAACGTTATACAGATTCATAGCTTTTGACACATAGCTGCTGTGCTATAATCAGCAGATACAATCAAACGCGAGTTCAACAACTCACCAAGATCACCCAAAATAGTTGGTTTAGGAGACAGACCAGATAAATGTTACTATTTCGCCATTTTTGCCGTCTGTCAAATCAAATTTGAACAAATTAAACACCGGTAATCACTCGCTGCTTTTCCTCTTCGACCGTTATTTTCAAATGATGCGCGCTACAGTTGCAGGCGCGCTACATTCGGATTTCTTAAAGGGGCCGCGTCAGGACAATACCATATATAGATGTTCGTGTTTCTGTGAATTCTTAGTCACATGTAATACATTTGAACTCATTCGAACATTGTGAAATATCATATTTATTATCTTTACCTTACTTTAATATTATGAATTTCAATGAATACATATTATTTGTTTATATTTGTGTGTATTCATATAGGCTGCAATTTATTGTGGGTTAGCATGGTTTATTTTGTAGTTACTATGGTTTTACGGTTTTACAACAAAAAACAGTTTAAATATGGTTGTTGTAGTAAAACTATGGTTTTACAACAAAAAAACATAGTTTAAATATGGTTATTGTAGTAAAACCATGGTTTATTTTGTAGTTACTATGTTTTTACAACAAAAAACATAGTTTAACTATGGTTACTATAGTAAAACCATGGTTTATTTTGTAGTTACTATGGTTTTACTACAAAAAACATAGTTTAACTATGGTTACTATAGTAAAACCATGGTTTATTTTGTAGTTACTATGGTTTTACTACAAAAAACATAGTTTAACTATGGTTACTATAGTAAAACCATGGTTTATTTTGTAGTTACTATGGTTTTACTACAAAAACATAGTTAAACCATGGTTACTATAGTAAAACCATGGTTTATTTTGTAGTTACTATGGTTTTACTACAAAAAACAGTTTAACCATAGTTACTATAGTAAAACCATGGTTTATTTTGTAGTTACTATGGTTTTACTACAAAAAACGTATAGTTAAACCATGGTTACTATAGTAAAACCATGGTTTATTTTGTAGTTACTATGGTTTTACTACAAAAAACGTAGTTAAACCATGGTTACTATAGTAAAACCATGGTTTATTTTATGGTTACTATGGTTTTACTATAAAAAAAACATAGTTAAACCATGGTTACTACAAAAAAAAAACATGGTTAATTTTCGTAAGGGATGATGTGTAAGAAGCCCCGTTTACTGAAATCACAATACACTCCGAATCACGGATTCGAGACTTAAGGGATTGACTGAGGGCCCAAACCTCTACAAAGTATGCTCAAAGACCCCATCACTAGTTTAAACAATTTCTCACTCCCTCTCTCTTGCTATCTCCCCCTTTCTCTTGGGTTCATTTCCTGCTTGGCTGTCACCCTCTATGTAGGCTCAGTCAGGGTGGCCCCTCCTCACATACTTTGGTTTTAACCATGTTATCTTTATTTTGACTTTATTCTGCCTCTCTTTTATTTGGTTTAATTTACTAATCTTTATTTAGCTTGAACGTAACAGATTCAGCTAAGATGATTTCAATTAAATTAGAAATTTAATTAAATCAATTTATTCACTTTTCCTTTTAGCTCCCTAAAGCTATTAGGAAACTTTCATTTTGCTTTCACCTTATATTAGTTTCCCCTACCATCATCATTTCTGTCGCAGTATAGGGTTATAGCAGTTCCAGGAACTACTATCCACTTGAACAAACAGGTTATTAGTAGACTAATTCCTGTCCCTCTCTATACCCCTCCTTACTCTTTAGCGGCCAGGCCTAATACACGAGGTACGGTTACCCTACCATGCTATAGGCCCATAGAAGACTAGAAACACTTCCTACTGTTTCTATTTACTTGGATGTTGGTGTGTCCCTGCTAGCTTAGCTAACAGCCCCTAGGTTTTATGACCCTCCTGCAGCATTCCTCCTAATGAATGACAACTGCTTAGTCATATCTCAGACTCAAACTAAATAAGGAAAGCCCTTCTTTCTCCCACTGTCTCTTTATGATTTTATTTCAGTTTGTTTTATTATATACCTTCCTAGTGACCAAACCTGAGAACCATCAGTGCACTGAGTAAAAATGTGACCACATGTACAGCATGGTCAGTAGCTGACCCTTGCTTACATCCCAATTAAAGTTACTCAAATCACTCCCCTTGTGCTCCCCTGCACAAAATCTCAGGGCCCTACCTCACTAGCTGCCCCACGACAGCTATTGACACCTTACCTGGCTTACCGAGCCAATCACCATGCAGATAGCTTACCACCTCTGTTTGTACTTGCATTTGCCTTCTGCCTCTCTCTCTCTCGTGTCTCTACAAGTGAACCAGCGTGTCTCAGACATCCAGCCCTGCCATCTACCAGGACCAACTGGAGACTCGGCAGAGCACTGTGAGGGACATCCTTCAGCCTAAAGCAGCCAACAGCCTGCAACGGCAGAGAAAGGAACAGCGGGACTGCAACGTGGTCGCCTCACATCCAGCCTGGACAACCAGGAGCTGACCAGCATCATCATCTCCTTGGCCCACACCCTCAAGGGCCTCAGACAGGAAGTAAATGAACTGAACCTGCACGTCACAGAGTTCCGGAGGTAACCGACACCTGCTGGAAAAGAGAAGGAGTGGACAGATGCAAGGAACCTGACAGAACAACAGAAGGAAATCACCACTCAGAAGGCTTTAGCAGCTGCCAGACACAGAGAGCAGCTTGAAAAGCCACCAGACAAGACTTAGACAGAGAACTGTTCAACACAAAGGTGCTGTTAAAAACAGCATATGCAGAACTTAATAACAAAGACACTAGAAGTAAGACCTTAGAAGGGCATCTGCACACAGCCAGAGCTAAAGTCCAAGCCTTGACTCAGCAGTTCTGCGACCTTAAAGAGGAGCTCAACATGGTCGAGAAAGACTTGGAAAAGTCATTTAGACTGCAAATGGACTAGACAAATAAAATACACCCTGCTGCACATCACACAGCCAGCAGTGCAGGTCCCCTCATCCCAGTACACAGATACAAGAGGGGGAGGGGCAAAACCCTCTGCTTGACACAAGTCAACTTCCTAAAAACTTCTGCAGTGTCAGAAGAAAAAGGACTCATTCAAGTGAGTCCTGAAACAGCACACGAATTGACACAATCTCAATTGAATGGCCAGAGACATCCCTGCATTCACACCAGATCTTGTAGGGGACAATGATGTCCAGGCCTACCTGAGAGACATTTGACATTCACCAACGGTCTTGGACCAGTGTGAATCATCAAGATAGACTCTGTCTGCTCCTGGTCACCTCTAGCCCAGAGGTGCAACGCTTCCTGGCTTGACAGCTAGGACACATTTAATCAGACTACCAGAAGCTATCGTTAAGGAATTCTCAGACCCAGAGTCTGAACATGGACTGAACGCTGCCCTAGCCAACAACAGGGCTATAATGAAACTTCCCATGCGTACTGTCATAGACCTCGATGAGCTTACTTCGGAGCTTGCAAGAGCTTACTTCAAGAGCCTTTTCCTCCGAAACCTCCATCCTATTACAAGTCACCATTTAGGCCTTTTCAACAACTGCGTTACCAGGAACAGGAAGCCGTTAACCAACACAAGGCCTCTTCAGAAAGGGTTCTTAAGACCCCACTGACGCTGATCTACAAAACCCAAAGGATAAATTTGGCACCAGAAGGCACTTGGGTATGGCTTCAGACCCTCCTATAAAAGATTCCTAGTCAGCCTAAGACTCACAACATGAAAACATGTGCAGGGAACAGGGAAGCAAGAGTCTCCATTAACAGATTGTGGATTTGGCTGCTTGAAAGGAATTCTTACTTGGAAGTCTAAGCCTCACATGTCAACAGACTACGCACGGCTCTTTTGAAACCATCAGACATTTGCTACACGCAACTTGAATTGACACTGCTGTGCAATGGTTTTCACGACAATGACTTGTCACAGGAAACACTGCCTCCAGAGATCACATACTGTATGTCATGACAGCAGACTGTAAGCAAACCACCTGTGCCATTTAAGCCAATAATGTCAGCAGCTAGCCGTTAGCATCATTCATTTGAAGCCTTTAACTCCAGCTTGTGGGCATGCAGTGTAAAGTGATCCAACCCAGTGTCGTTTAACCATATTTCTTAGTCCTGATTTCTTAAATTTGTCCCCCTTACTCTTAGGTCTCCTCAGCCACTTTCACCTTCACTATGTAGGTGTCCCCTCCTGGTTGAACTAAATTTGCAGTTACTTAATTAAATTTAAATATTTGATTACATGTAAACTGTTCAGTTAGAGGAGAATTTTCCTCTTTTTTTGGGATATTTCATATTGGGAACTGCTCAATAGCACATAAAAAAACCTTAAGGAAGGACGCACCCATGGTGTGGTCTTGAACATGCAGCAGCAGTGAGCCACTTCGATATGACGATCAGAGCAAACCTAATGGTTGATCAAGAGTGCTATTGAGCATTTCCAATTCCAGGTCACCCTGCAGTGTTAATCACTTAGCAGTCAGTTATTCACTTATTTATTTCTATCTATTTGATGTATTTACACTAATCCCTTTTGTTCTAGTGCGGTTTCATTTCTCCATAGAGCTATAAGGAACCAGTGAAACTTTTCATTTGTGATTCTGCTTGTTCTCAACGAGTGCACCAAGTACTATGACCCTCCTACACGAGTAATCTCAATGATTACAAGGACATAAGTATAGTCTTGCACACTGGTAACAAGCATAATTTGAATAGGAAAGCTGTCCTCCTTCCTTTCCCTCTTTTCCTTTACTTCTTAAGAGATCTAGCCTGTGGCAAGCCATCAGGAGATTGTGAGAAATACTTTGACCATAAGAACCATCTTAAGTCATTTAGTAAATCTCGGCGTACGCCCTTAAAGGAAATACTCTCAGAACCACACAACTCGTAGCATCCTAGCATCCAAAGCTAAGATATTAATCATAGAAGACATTTCACTAGCAAGCTACACCCAAACAACAAGCTATATGTTACATCGCTAGCTGACCTATTAAACCTTTGGCTCTGACCTCTGTAGGGTGGTGCATTAGCCCATCACCCTTACTCTCACCCTGAGCATGGAAAAATCAGATGGACAGCGTATTTCCTCAGAGGTGTGACCTGAAAGACTGACTAGCCAGTGTGAGGAACACCATTCTTCCCAGGCGTGCTGACAACCTAGAGCCCCAGAGGAAAATACAACTGGACATTGAGAGAAGAGGATCATCGACACCTGACCCAAGCGAGTGTTACCACCATGCTGGGCTGACCAAGGTTAACATCATTTTAGGCCACCTCATGTATCTCAAACGGACAGTAAAGCAACCTCACTCAACTAAGCACAGCATCCTGCAAGGAGTGTACGTTTGCTCAAAGCCTCACAGACCAGCTAGAGACTGAGACGCAAGCCAGAGTCAAAATACATTAGAAGGCTCAGACAGCTGCTGAACAAAGAGAGCAGCTGGACTGAGCACCACAAGACCTTTGAACTGTTATTATTTTTAATAATAATCCTAATCCTGAGAAGGTTCCTGACACAAGATTCAAGCCAGAACAACAACCACAAGGAGCTAGTTAAAATCACCAGCTCCCTAATCTACGCCTTCACAACTCAGCTGAAACTGAGCGGCAAGCACATCACCCACCTCCAAGAGGAGCTGTTTCGTGTTAAATGCCGCATAGACATGCTGGAAGTTAAAGTTCAAGATCAACTCAAAGCACCTAACAAGAGGGAGCAGGAAACAACGGAACAAGTTAAGAAGCTCCAAGCAGCCCTGGCAGCAGCTCAACTTGTCCAACAACAAGCAAAAGCTGCCCAGAGAGACCTGGTAAACAGACTCCAGTATGCCAAACAGCTACTAGAGACGGCCAAGAACGACATCAGCAACAAGAATGCTGAAATCAGTGCCTTAGAAGATGGCCTCAAAGAAAGGTAACAAACCTCCACGTTCTTGAACTCTGTCACCAAAGACTCAAGCCTTGCACTGGACGACACCCTGTGGCATCACAACACCCGAGTCCTACATCAAGAGCATAGAGAATGTGAGCCCCATGTCCACAACAGGCTATCAGCCCAACCACTGGGAAAAGCCAGGGGTCCAGCCACATGTCTCAAGAAACACAGAACGGAAGGCCGGCGATCACCTGGTACACCACCAAATCAGAGATGACAAGCTCCTGTTCAACAACCACTCAGAATGAGCAAGCCTCTCACGGACAACCACTGACGAAAACTCTGAGGAACCACCAAAGCATAGAAGGTCAGAAAGTCTGCCACAACCAGAAGGCATCACAAGTGGAACACAGCATAGGAGACCAAGTTTTGTACACCAGCTTCACGCAGCCATGCCAAACTACCTCCAAATGTCTGCAAAAGAACTTCCTGCCTAGTTTGACTGACCCCCATCTGAACACACCCTTGTCCAAGCCAAGGACGCAGAGAGCATCTTCACTGACATACAAGAAAAGGGGGGAGCCAAAACAGGCTAAAACAGATCTGAC
>NC_133382.1:14883745-14920266 GCF_049309525.1 Garra rufa
TTTCCCTTTTGAGCTAAATTCACTACAAAAGTATAAACTAAACAGACTTTAGTAAAGTAAAACAAAGGTAATTCACACAAGAAGCAGGTATAAACACATGTACAACATAGTAGACCAGACAAAGGAGAGCTCAACAGGCAGGAATATAAATACAAAGGATAATTAGCAAAACATGTGCAAGGAATAATCAATTAACTTAACAAGGAAAGGAAACAGACCATATAAGGAAACAGGAACTAAGGTAGGATGGAAAACACGGAACATAGATGTGACACACACATATATATATATATATATATATATATATATATATATATATATTAGGGGTGGGCATAGATTCATTTTTTAATCTATTTTTTTTTTAAATGGCTAATTTGAATTCTGCTGAAGGCATTCAGAATATGTGTGCTACCCAAATAATGACTAAAAGTAAGTCTTCGAGAACGGGCCAGGTGGCGCATTAGATCAGGCGCTCATCTCCTGTTTCCAAAATGCATCACAAACTGCTTGACAATTGCATTTACAACATAATTACCTATACAAACTTGTGTAACCAAGTACTTCTGCGCAAAACGCTGCACAACGTGCGCGTTGCCGTTAAATACACAGACGCGCACGGGCATGGATTTCTGCGTGCATAGTCTTCCATTAAACTGCGTTGCTTTTAGAAGCATCAATTGTGACCCTGGACCACAAAACCAGTCTTAAGTCGCTGGGGTATATTTGTAGCAATAGCCAAAACTACATTGTATGGGTCAAAATTATTGATTTTTCTTTTATGCCAAAAGTCATTAGGAAATTAAGTAAAGATCATGTTCCATGAAGATTTTTTGTAAAATTCCTACTATAAAAATATCAAAATGTAATTTTTGATTAGTAATATGCATTGTTAAGAACTTAATTTGGAGAACTTTAAAGGTGATTTTCTCAGTATTTAGATTTTTTTGCACCCTCAGATTCCAGATTTTCAAATAGATGTATCTCGGCCAAATATTGTCCTATCTTAACAAACCATATATCAATAGAAAGCTTATTTATTGAGCGTTCATATGATGTTTACATCTCAGTTTTGTAAAATTTAACCTTATGACTGGTTTTGTGGTCCAGGGTCACAATTCAGTTGTTGCATATAGTTTAATGTCTTTATTTCGGGATTATCAAAGTAAATTATAACTCAAATTTGAGATTTTACTGGGGCACAGCAGATTTTCACTGGGGCACGTGCCCCAGTAAAAAGGGTCTAGCAACGCACCTGCCCTGAAGCGGCTTCATAGCTGCATCCATGTTTGCACGTCTCATTTGATGTGGTAATTTCACAGAAGTTGTAGACTCGTTCTCGCCCCCTACAGTGCAGTTCGACTAGGTATACGTCATCCGCGCTAAAATATCAAGGTGAAAGTCATCATATCTTGCGTAGTTTAGACCCAGCTCCCAACCCAACTTTGAGAATAGATTAACGGCGATATTTTTTATTAAGAGTCTCACGTTAACGCAGCACGTTAACGCCGATAACGGCCCACCATTAATATATATATATATATATATATATATATATATATACATATATATATATATACATACATACAGTCAAGACCGAAATTATTCATACCCCTGGCAAATTCTTAAAGTTATTTTTATTCAACCAGCAAGTTTTTTTGACACAGGCTTCCCCCAAAAGATAATAAGACGATGCACAAGAGGCATCATTGTGTAAAAAGAAATATTTCTCAGCTTTTATTTACATTTGAACAAAAAGTGGCATGTCCAAAATGATTCATACCCTTTGCAAACTGTCACAGTCTATGGGAAAATCCAAAGTTCTATACCATTCCAAACAGTTAAAGCTCTTCTAAAGCATCCTAATTACCCTGATTCATTGGGAACAGCTGTTTTAATCAACTCATCAGGTGAAAAACAGAAGCTCTCTGCTGTTGGTTTGTGGACAGTCATGGCTAAGACAAAGGAGCTCACTGAGGACCTGCGGCTGCGCATTGTGGCTGCTCACAAGTCAGGAAAGTGCTATAAGACCATATCTAAATGTTTTGAAGTTCCAGTGGCTACAGTGCAAAGTATTATTAAAAAATACAAGACGTTCCGCACTGTGAAAAATCTCAGAGGACGTGGAGGGAAGCCAAAAGTGACACCTGTGCTGGCCAGGAGGATAGTGAGAGAGGTAAAAAAAGAATCCAAGGATTACCACCAAGGCCTCACATCCATTTTTGCGTGCTTTTCATAGAATTTGTTTGCGCGTATATTATTGGATGTATTAACTTTTCAGCATGGTCTGAAAATTATCTGGAGAAATTGTGACAAAGTGTTAGGTTGACTGAAACCATAAGTAGTTCTGTCTTGGCAAGGTTGAGTTGAAGGTGATGGTTCTTCGTCCAGAAAGAAATGTCTGTTAGACATGCTGATATGTGAGCTGTCGGATCATCAGAATAGAATGAGAGGTAGAGTTGAGTGTCATCAGCTTTAGTGATATGAAAAGCCATGTTTCTGAAAGACACAACCAAGATTTGGCATATAGATAAAGAAGAGAAGTGGTCCAAGAACAGAACCCTGAGGCACCCTAGTAGCTAGACTTGGGCCCAATCCCAATTCTATTGTATACCCCTTTACCTACCCCTTTCTCTTGTCCCTTAAAACAGAGTATCAAGGGGTGGTGTGAAAACATTTCCCTAAGAAATGGGACACCATTAATACACTGTTACATGTCATCATAAATCGTTGCTAGCTACTAAAAAAACTTGACACAGACACACACATATATATTAGAGATCGCACAGCGGACACACAAATGTCCAGGAGCAAAGAAACTCACCGCTGCACTGAGATTTTAATTAATAAAATAGAACATACATTGTATTTCCCAGCAACAAGAAGTAGGTAAACTCACTCATTGTAGAGAGACCCACAGATGCACTGAATTCACACACACACACACACACACACACACACACACACATGTTGGGTTTACATGTTTTATGGGGACATTCCATAGGCATAATGGTTTTCATACTGTACAAACCGTACTTTCTATCGCCCTACACCTACCCTACAACTAAACCTAGCCCTCACAGGAGATTGTGCATACTTTTACTTCATCAAAAAAACTCATTGTGCATGATTTATAAGCCTGTTTCCTCATGGGGACCTGAGAAATGTCCCCACAAGGTCAAAATCTACTGGTATTCCTATCCTTGTGGGGACATTTGGTCCCCACAACGTGATGAATACCAGGTACACTCATACACACACACACACACACACACAACTTTCATCTCTCTCTCAAAATGGCCATATTTGAGAATAAAAGTTTGGTGATTTCTAATTATTGGGGGGACTTGTCTATGGTGGTTTTGGCCCTGTTTAGACATTAAAATGTTGTGGGACTATTGTGCAACCCGTTAATGGTGTAACGTTACCAAACTTAACTTGTTTTATTTTGCAAACATTCATGATCATAAATATGAACACAAAATCGACTGTAACATAAAACAAAGGATAATTTTTCATTTCATTAAAATTTTTCATAAAAAAAAAACTATCTGGCCCTTGCCCTTACCCCTGCCCCCTGCCCCCTCTAACCAAAAGAGAATCGAGACACCCCTACCACTTCACATGAACAGGCAAAATAAAGGGGTTGGGAAGAGTGTAGGGGTAAGGGGTAGATTTGAAAGTACACTGAGAGGGCAAGACTCAAGTCACTGGAATGTGGTTTCTGGGATGCCCTTTGCAATGAGGGCTGACAGAAGGATTAACCATGGTTAACCATGTCAAAAGCAGCGGACAGATCCAGAAAGAAGTATTGAAGATTTGGAAGCTGCTCTTGCCAGTCTTAGTGCTTCAACAACCGATAGGAGGGCAGTCTTGGTTGAATGTTCCCTTCTGAAGCCAGACTGGCTGCTGTCCAGGAGGTTGTTCTTGTGTGAGAAAGGCAGAGACTTGGTTGAACACAACTTGTTCAAGTGTTTTTGCAATGAATGGAAGAGGGGATACCAGTCTGTATTTTTCTAAAAGAGCTGAGGGAAAGACACCAGAGTAAAAAAATGTGTTAATGATGTGAGTGAGTATAGATACAACTGAATGAGAAATTGTCATGACTCTGGGTTGCGAGCTTTTCCCTCCTCCTCCGGAGGTCGCTGTTTCCCTTCCTCCCGCACTTCACTCCCCTGATTGTGTACACCTGTATTGTTCCCGAAGCGGCGGTGACCGCTCACTCTGTGCCCGAAGCGGCGGCGTCCGCTCACTCCGTGCCCGATGTGGCTGCGTCCGCTCACTCCGTGCCCGATGCGGCTGCGTCCGCTCACGCTATGCCTGAATGGATGGCATCTGTTTACTTTCATCTGGCGGCGATGGACGCCTACAGAGCGGTGGCTGCGGAGGAGCACATCCGCTTACAGTTTTTTACAGATGCTAGGACACATTTCTCAATACTTAGGTCACTTTTGCAAAACTCTTCACACAGTGAGCACAACAGAAGTCTATGTGGGCTAAACTGAG
Source organism: Garra rufa (assembly GCF_049309525.1). Taxonomy (NCBI): domain Eukaryota; kingdom Metazoa; phylum Chordata; class Actinopteri; order Cypriniformes; family Cyprinidae; genus Garra; species Garra rufa. Next base: position 14,888,249 of record NC_133382.1, read on the forward strand.
GATCAATTATCATTGTTTTGGCACAAAATGCATTCAATGACTACATCTCTCAAATTTCATGAATTATTTTCTCACTCAGACACAACAACTGCCAAAAATCTTTGTACGTACAGGACATTTTGCACGTGCTTACATACTGTTTTCAAAACTGTTAAACTTATGTTCAAAACAATAACATAATGCAAAACTGAATAAGACAGCAAAATTCAACAGCAATATTTTATTGAAACATATTTCTAATCTAAAAATGCAGTTTAACCAGCCACAACTGATTCTCATTGTAGATGAACATCTACACAAGTGTTACTCTTTCAATTTCATTACAAAAGGAGATAACTGCTGAATAGGTTTGTATTGTGATGTAAACAAGGACCCAAATAAAAATAAATAAACGACATGAAATATTGATGAATTCTGCATCATGTCTGATTCATTCCAGTAACATGTATTGCAATTATAAACAGAGATGTGTCCTTGTTTTACACAAGAAAACACTGTGTAATGCTACATGTTGTTAGTGTTTTTTAGCTCATTGTTTTGTGGGTGACAAAGTGTGTTTGTCGGCTGTCAACCTTTGCTAGTGTTCTGGAAGAATGAGTTTATTTGAGACCTGAATAAAGTGTTTTGGTAGTTGTAGTGCATTTTGAATGTGAAATGAACTGCTTTGTCAAGCTGAAAGTCGATTAGGAGAATTGTGTGAAGAGTTTTGCAAAAGTGACCTAAGTATTGAGAAATGTGTCCTAGCGTCTGTAAAAAACTGTAATGGCGGCGGTGCCCGCTGACGTTCCTCTGGCGGCGGTGACCGCTCACTCTGTTCTCGACGCGGCGGCGACCTCTCACTCTGTTCTCGACGCGGCGGAGACTGCTCACTCTGTGCCCGATGCGGCGGCGTTCGCTCTCTCTGTTCCCTAAGCGGCAGTGACTGCTATCTCTGTCCCCAAAGCGGCGGTGACCGCTCACTCTGTTCTCGACGCGGCGGCGACCGCTCACTCTGTTCTCGACGCGGCGGCGTCCGCTCTCTCTGTTCCCGAAGTGGCGGTGACCGCTCTCTCTGTTCCCAAAGCGGCGGTGACCGCTCACTCTGTTCTCGGTGTGGCGGTGACCGCTCACTCTGTTCCCGAAGCGGCGGTGACCGCTCACCCTGTGCCCGATGCGGCGGCGTCCGCTCTCTCTGTTCCCGAAGCGGCGGTGACCTCTCACTCTGTGCCCAATGCGGCGGCGTCCGCTCTCTCTGTTCCCGAAGCGGCGGCGTCCGCTCTCTCTGTTCCTGAAGCGGCGGCGTCTGCTCTCTCTGTTCCCGAAGCGGCGGTGACCGCTCACTCTGTTCTCGACGCGGCGGCGACCGCTCACTCTGTTCCCGAAGTGGTGGTGACCGCTCACTCTGTGTCCGATGCGACGGCGTCCGCTCTCTCTGTTCCCGAAGCGGCGGTGACCGCTCTCTCTGTTCCTGACACGGTGGTGACCGCTCAGGGCCCAGTCGGTGGGTCTGGTCGGGACACTGCGCCGCTGCACGGGCCTGGCCCGCCATCCCTCCCCCTGTTTCACCGTTCCCCTTTTCCACCGCCCTCCAGACTTATGGAACGTCTGGGAGCCGTTCCTTGAGGAGGGGGTACTGTCATGACTCTGGGTTGCGAGCTTTTCCCTCCTCCTCCAGAGTTCGCTGTTTCCCTTCCTCCCGCACTTCACTCCCCTGATTGTGTACACCTGTATTGTGATATGACACCCGTCTCACCCACACCTGTTCACAATTATACGGACTATAAAGCTGCTCATCTCCCACTCCTCATTCTGGCTGCATTGTCATATGTACCGTCTGTCTCTGTGTCTCCCGGATCCTGTCTCCTAGACCTGGTTTACAGTTCGGTTTATTTTGTGTTTGTTTTCTAGTCGTGTTGTGCCGTGTTGGCCTTTGGTTTGTGTGTGTTTGTTTATTGTTTATATTAAATATTACTTACCTGCACTTGGACCCAGACCTTATCTCTCAGCCTTGCATACCTGACAGAAATGGCTTGAAGGAGATGAGATGGAATAGGAACAAGCAGTCAAGTAGTAGGATGATTGGAAAGGATGAGTTTGGAGACTTCTGCCTCTGAGAGTGGAGAGAAGGATGTGAGTGAATGCATGTTTGCTGTTAAAATGTGTTTGACTGTTTATGGTGTGGAGCATTGTGCACTAATGGTTGTAATTTTTTGATGAAGAATGTGGTAAAGTCATCAGCTGTTAGATTTGATGCAGGAGGACAAAAGACTAGATTAGACACCCACTCTTTATCTAGGTTAGAGACCTACTCTTTAACCAGGCATACACATAACACATTATTAGATTGTTAGCCTGCATTAATTAGGCCAACCAGAACCGAGAACACTTCCCATAACACCCAAAGTACTTGTTACATCATAAGAAGTATGGCATCAGCGCTAATATTAATCTGTATCATCCTTATTCGGAGGTCACCATAGCCACCCAGGAGGATGAGTTTGGAGACTTCTGCCTCTGAGAGTGGAGAGAAGGATGTGAGTGAATGCATGTTTGCTGTTAAAATGTGTTTGACTGTTTATGGTGTGGAGCATTGTGCACTAATGGTTGTAATTTTTTGATGAAGAATGTGGTAAAGTCATCAGCTGTTAGATTTGATGCAGGAGGACAAAAGACTAGATTAGACACCCACTCTTTATCTAGGTTAGAGACCTACTCTTTAACCAGGCATACACATAACACATTATTAGATTGTTAGCCTGCATTAATTAGGCCAACCAGAACCGAGAACACTTCCCATAACACCCAAAGTACTTGTTACATCATAAGAAGTATGGCATCAGCGCTAATATTAATCTGTATCATCCTTATTCGGAGGTCACCATAGCCACCCAGGAGGACGAGTCCTCTGCTGACTTTTGTTGCACTTTTGCCCCCCCCCCCCCCAAAAAAAATAGTTGACTTGATTGCACAGACACTATATGAAGACAACTGAACTGAGATGGATGATGACATCACTGAATAATGATGAACTGACTGAACTAACTGTAAAATTGACTTTACTATTGTCCTCTTGCATTATCGTCACACTATTTTTCAGGTTAACACGGTAAAGCTGCTTTGATATGTATTGTATAAAGCACTATATAATATGTATTGTTTAAAGAACTATATAAATAAAGGTGACTTGACAAAGAAGGGAGGAAAATATGGAATATTATGTATGGAATGTATGGAATATTTTAAAGAATTGTTCATTTGTTGTGGTAATATGTCCTTTTAGCAGTAGACACAGTAGCAAAGAAGGAAAATAGGTTTGGGGTAGGGTCAGGGTAAGGGGATAGAAAATACAGTTTGTAAAAACCATTATGTCTATAGAATGTCACCATAAAACATGGAAACACAACGTGTGTGTGTGTGTGTGTGTGTGTGTGTGTGTGTGTGTGTGTGTGTGTGTGTGTGTGTGTGTGTGTGTGTGTGTGTGTGTGTGTGTGTGTGTGTGTGTGTGTGTGTGTGACCAAATGTCCCCACAAGGATAGGAATACCAGTAGATTTTGACCTTGTGGGGACATTTCTCAGGTCCCCATGAGGAAACAGGCTTATAAATCATGCACAATTAGTTTTTTTGATGAAGTAAAAGTATGCACAATCTCCTGTGAGGGCTAGGTTTAGGTGTAGGGTAGGTGTAGGGCGATAGAAAGTACGGTTTGTACAGTATGAAAACCATTACGCCTATGGAATGTCCCCATAAAACATGTAAACCCAACATGTGTGTGTGTGTGTGTGTGTGTGTGTGTGTGTGTGTGTGTGTGTGTGTGTGTGTGTGTGTGTGTGTGTGTGTGTGTGTGTGTGTGTGTGTGTGTACCTGGTATTCATCACGTTGTGGGGACCAAATGTCCCCACAAGGATAGGAATACCAGTAGATTTTGACCTTGTGGGGACATTTCTCAGGTCCCCATGAGGAAACAGGCTTATAAATCATGCACAATGAGTTTTTTTGAGGAAGTAAAAGTGTGCACAATCTCCTGTGAGGGCTAGGTTTAGGTGTAGGGTAGGTGTAGGACGATAGAAAGTACGGTTTGTACAGTATAAAAAACATTACGCCTATGGAATGTCCCCATAAAACATGTAAACCCAACATGCGTGTGTGTGTGTGTGTGTGTGTGTGTGTGTGTGTGTGTGTGTGTGTGTGTGTGTGTGTGTGTGTGTGTGTGTGCGCACACTGAGCTGAATATTAAGGATTATTAGACCACAGATGGTGTGTCAGTTCTAGTGATTAAAGCAGTTGCATACATGTGACTGCCCATAAAGCAAGAATCAACAGAAAGCTAACATTGCAAGGATTCTGAACATAGTTGATTTTAGGTTAGTAGTTAACAGTGTCAGTTTTGAAGCACTCACTATATACAACATCCTGGTATTAATGAAAGACAAATGCCTATACTCAGCATCCCAAGTGGTGTGTATTTCTTTATATGATTCCACACATAGAGTAAAGCAGGTCCATGCCAGCACATTCAGAATAGCTATCTTGAGGAAAGAAACCAAATGTAGTTTCTCTCATCTGATGAACATCTGTTCATCAATTAAAACACTTTTATACAGGGCCAAATTTATAATCACATCACACAACAACACACACATGCACAATCAAACTATATTGCACTAAAAATACACACAGAAGCATCTACATACATACCGTAAGTTAATAGACGCCCACTCTACACAAGCAACACACCACAAAGCAGTTCTGTATCCTCCCTGTAGTAACAAAATATTTGAAAAGGTAATACTTTATAATAAGGTAAGGTTAAATTTGTTAGTTATTGTTATTTAATGCATTGTGTATCATAAATTAACTACACACACAAATATTGGTAACATATAGAAGTTCAGAAAAAAAGAAACATCCTCTCAATTTCAGCTGCTTTAATTTTCAGCAAATTTCTTAACATGTGTTACAGTTTTTCTCAGTCAGTTTTACACTTATCTCCAATGTAATGTAATTGCTCTCAAAACAATTAACAGGTTTAATCATCTATTCACAGGCTTATCCTAACCAAACAGTTCAACTTTACTGCAAAATTAAGCACCATATTTTTTTTTTCTAATAATGCATTTAATAAAAGTAAATATTAAAATCAAAACTGGTGTGTTCTCCATTGATTATATGCATATTCAGCCATAGATGCCCAAATACACAATAGATAGATAATAAATAGACATCACCCATGTGAAAAATTAATCTAATAACACTATAAAATCATGTACTATAAAACTATAAAATAAAGCTAATCAAAATCTGATTGTGAAAACAAATGCTTTTGATAACTAGAGATCAGTCTTGTACAGCGTTGTGGTAGAGTTTTAATAAATAAATAAATTAAATTAAATTATTAAAAAAAATACATATACATATATATATATATATATATATATATATATATATATATATGCAGCTCCTGTCTCAGCATCTTCACAGGCCTTTTCCTTTGTGGCTAGGGATGTTGTTCTGGACCACCATGTCAATGCTCTTGTTCCATTCAAAATAATTGTCCACATGAATGCTCTCAAACTTCAATGTTTGGACATTTACAGTAAATAACAGAAGTTGTCCAAATAGGGCTAAAATCTGTATTATCAACAATCATAAAACAACTCTCATAAGTGTATTGCAACTTTTTTTCTGTTTTCCAGCTTCTCTAAAGGAGAGCCCATGATTTCTTATATTGTCAATTATAATCTGAAATTCATCTGCACCTCCTACCTCTCCTTCCATGGTTGTGGATGAAATAGCTTAACATGAGAGCTAACACAAATGCAATGATGTGTAATAAAACAACATCATGTTTTAAAAAAGAAGGCTTGATTAAGTGGTGGAAATAGATGATCACATCATTTCTTGGTAACATGCCACTGTAATAATTGTTGTCTCAGGTAACTTAAAATGTCCACCATTTAGTTATATCAAAGGTCAAAGCAAATAAAATAGCACATTAAAGTTAAAAGTTACACACTTTTTTTGTGTGTGTGCACTGTACAGGTCTGGTATAAAGAATGTTTTGTCCACCCAATAGAAAAAAGTTTTGCTCAACAAGAAAAAACATGAAAGCCATGCTTGGCTAGTGTTTGTCTTATATATACTATTAAAAAGTTTTTTCCTCTTTCCATCAGGACATCTTGCAGTAAATTGGGACTTTTTCTCAGTTGTTCTTATCAAACATTTTATTCCCCCTGATGATATTGTGCTTTTTCTTTAAAGCCCTCAAAGGTTTTCTGGTACAACACATTTTTGAAACTTCTGAATAAGGCTGCCAGCTGTGTCGCTAGTAAGGACTTCTTGTAGCCAGATTTTCTAATGTATTAAAACGATTTATTCTCTATAGCTTTTGAAAGTGCTTTTTTGACATGGCCATATTTGCTATTAACTTTAGCACATACATGGGCTACATGTATGTATGTGTAACAGCTTAAGCAAATTTAGTTTTGTTTAGACTTAATTGTGGTTTAAAACAGTTTTGTATCATACCATACAAATAAGTGACTTAAAAATCTCAGCAATGAATAGTGGTGGAATATTTATGACACAGCTGTATTATATATATATTAGGGGTGGGCATAGATAAATTTTTTTAATCTAGATTAATCTAGATTAAATCTTGGAATTAATCTAGATTAATCTAGATTAAAATGGCTAATTTGAATTCTGCTGAAGGCATTTTCAGAATATGTGTGCTACCCAAATAATGACTAAAAGTAAGTCTTCGAGAACGGGCCAGGTGGCGCATTAGACCAGGCGCTCATCTCCTGTTTCCAAAATGCATCACAAACTGCTTGACAATTGCATTTACGACATAATTACCTATACAAACTTGTGTAACCAAGTACTTCTGCGCAAAAGGCTGCACGACGTGCGCGTTGCCGTTAAATACACAGACGCGCACGGGCATGGATTTCTGCGTGCATAGTCTCCGATTAAACTGCGTTGCTTTTAGAAGCGTCAATTCAGTTGTTGCATATAGTTTAATGTCTTTATTTCGGGATTATCAAAGTAAATTATAACTCAAACTTCAGATTTTACTGGGGCACAGCAGATTTTCACTGGGGCACGTGCCCCAGTAAAAAGGGTCTAGCAATGCACGCACCTGCCCTGAAGCGGCTTCATAGCTGCATCCATGTTTGCACGTCTCATTTGATGTGGTAATTTCACAGAAGTTGAAGACTCGTTCTCGCCTCCTACAGTGAAATTCGACTAGGTATACGTCATCCGCGGTAAAATATCAAGGTGAAAGTCATCATAGCTTACGTAGTTTAGACCCAGCTCCCAACCCAACTTTGACAATAGATTAACGGCGATATTTTTTTTTATCGCCCGATAAGAGTCTCACGTTAACGCAGCACGTTAACGCCGATAACGGCCCACCACTAATATATATATATATATATATATATACACACAGCAACACTATAAATAAAAATACTTATTTTAATATCAGTGCCAGAAACAGAATGGCAAGTGCCTGTGTCATTGATCACGAACAAGAGAGTCAAAATGCTTAGCCGTGTTGTCAATATAGTGTACTCTGTCAGTATTTCCTGAAGTAAACTATGGCTATGGTTTTTGATGACATAGAAAATCCACAAATGCACTTTTCCTGTATGATATATCAATAGCACAAATGTACACGTTTGTGTGTGTGTGTGTGTGTGTGTGTGTGTGTTTGTACAGTAGTCAACATTTGAAGTGGATCAAAACCTTTTCTCACAGTTGTTCTAAAACCCAAACAATGCCTGTTTTTGTCTTTTTTATTAACTTTTTTGATCCACTTCAAACCTTCACTACTATATATACAGTCAAGCCCGAAATTATTCATACCCCTGGCAAATTCTGACTTAAAGTTACTTTTATTCAACCAGCAAGTTTTTTTTTTATTTGACCCGGAAATGACACAGGCTTCTCCCAAAAGATAATAAGATAATAATACAAGAGGCATCATTGTGGAAAAAAATATTTCTCAGCTTTTATTTACATTTGAACAAAAAGTGGCATCTACAAAATTATTCACACCCTTTGCAAACTGTCACAGTCTATGGGAAAATCCAAAGTTCTATACCATTCCTAACAGTCCAAGCTGTTCTAAAGCAATTACCTTGATTCATTGGGAACAGCTGTTTTAATCAACTCAACAGGTGAAAAACAGAAGCTCTCTGCTGTTGGTTTGTGGACAGTCATGGCTAAGACAAAGGAGCTCACTGAGGACCTGTGGCTGTGCATTGTGGCTGCTCACAAGTCAGGAAAGGGTTATAAGACCATATCTAAATGTTTTGAAGTTCCAGTGGCTACAGTGCAAAGTATTATTAAAAAAAAAAAATACAAGACATTCTGCACTGTGAAAAATCTCAGAAGACGTGGTCGAAAGCCAAAAGTGACACCTGTGCTGGCCAGGAGGATAGTGAGAGAGGTAAAAAGAATCCAAGGATCACCACCAAGGCCATCCTGATAAATCTGGGTTCTGCTGATGGCAACAAGGCAGACAGTCCAACAGACACTGCACACTGCTGGGTTCCACGGACGCAGACCAAGGAGGAAACCACTTCTCCAGATAAGGCACAAAGAAAAAGACTTCTGGGGCCGTATGTATAAAGCTTCTCAGAGTCAAATTTTAGTCTTAAGTGTTTCAAAATTCTAAGAGTGATGTAATTTTACTCTTATTTCTGGACTTACAGTTTTTTTCAATTGTTTACACACAATTTCGAAAACCGGGTTCTTTTTTTTCAAAATATAATTACAATTATCCAAACACCACACTCAATTTTCAGAATTCCTAGATTGTTTGCAAAATGGCACACTTCAGTCAAAACATACACACTTCAGTCAAAACATACACATTTCAGTCAAAACATATACACATATTTGTGAAAATGCTATTAGTTTTCATTTAACCAACACAGTCCTCAATGATCAGACACTATTGCAGACAGTTTCACACTGCTGTGATAAATAAAAAACACATTTGTAAAAAAACTAATTTTAGGAAATAGCATGTGCTAGATTTTTGGGCAGACATTGTTATGTAAGGGATCATTTCGATGACAAAACAAAATAGTGACAAACCCACAACATTCTTCATGATTAGTTTGAGATATAGGGAGAATGTACACAAATAGGCCTACTATAAACTTGCCAAGCACTGCACAATGCTGCAGACTGAATATTTCAAGTATTTATTTCAATTCAAGAAATACAGTATTTCTTACCATAATCAGTTACAGTAATCAACCAACAATGAAATCAATGAAACAAATAAAATCTGTAGACAAATAAAAATTACTGCATGAGGTACATACAGTTTGACTCTGAAAAAAAAAGCAACACAAATACTGTAACTATTCCTCATCTCTCCGTCTGGCTGGATCAGGCCATAAGATTTCATCCACATCATTTTTGATGAATACAGGTGAACTCACCTGCCGCCTTTTATAGCACACCTGAGTGCTGCGTTTTCAAATTAGCACATGTGTGCTTCCACACCTTGTGGATGTGTTTATCCAATTTGTTCATTAGTGTGGTCATTGGCAATCCGGTGCTTTGTAATGACAAGGAAGTAACCTCACAATCCTTATCTGTGTCTAAGGTGTCGAAATGTGTGTAGAGTTTTACAAATCACTGTGTGTAATGTTTTGCAAAAAGAGTGAAGCAGACATTGTGTGTAATGTTGTGCAAATCTGTGGCGGTGTTTTGCTCCTTGGAGTAGAATTTTGCAAATTGTGTGAAAATTTTTATTTTAGAGTGTAAACAATCTTAAAAAACTGTAAGATAAAGAGTGATTCATAAAAGTTCTTAAGTGTTAAGACTAGGTCTCAGCTCCTAAATTATTTAAGAGAGTTGGAGAGGTCTCCTAACCTAGTTAGGAGTAACACAATGGCAGTAAAAAGGAGGAAACACACACATGACATATTGGAGTTATATGATGATATGGAGTTGATAAAATGATACAATCGTGACCATCAAGCATTCTTTAATGAATTTATTTTTGTAATTGACCAAGTAATAAGCATAATAACTTAATCCACTCTACAAATCAATGCTCTAGCTGCAATAATATGTTTGTTTGTTTGTTTATTTTCACTGGAAAATTTGAAAGATTGTAAAAATGCAGCAAAGCACTGGTGATGACACAGTAAGCAGGGTCTTAAATATTGTGACACTAACCTCACCAAACACATCAGTGACCAAAAGTGATGTGTGGAGGGTTTTAATGACCTCACATTTCACTTAAACCATCAAAATATGAAAAAAACACTGATCAATGTTGCTAACTGCTTTCAATTGAAAGTAGTTAAAACAGTCACACAATGTAGCTGATGAGGATGAGGACATAATGGTGAGTTCACTGATCTATATAATATAAATATATCAGTGGGAGAGTGTTGTAATCTAAATAAGGTTTAGTCTCAAAGTCTCAAAAGGGGCAAGGATGTCAACAAATCTAGTGACAAAATCACTAAACTGTCAACATTGACATTGAATACAACATAATCAGTTATTAATTTTGTGTTGGTCCTCTCTTGTTTTTGCATGTGTTCATAATTTCTTTTTAGGACAGCAATGCCAAATAATATGACACATTTTACTGCATTATTATCAAAAAAATTAAAGTAAAACAATTGACTCCAAGCAAATATGCAATATGCTTACAAAATCAGTAACACTTTTTTCTCTCTCTTGGCCACAACTTAAAGGCAGTTTATTGACTTTCCAACTGACCGTCAAACCATGCTGCAAAACAAGAAACTTTTAAGTTTGTGGGCTTTCTTTGAGTTCTTGGAGCTGTTCACATCATTGCTCCAACTGTAAATAAGGAAACATGGATTTCAAAGCATTAATAATAATTTGTGATAATTTTCCACAATGCAAAGCATTTGTTTAAATACACTGAAATATTAAATAGTGTCTTAATTAAATGTTTGTATTGAAGTTCCATCAAATAATTGGTGTTGTGCTGCTGTGACTCACATGAGCAGGCTCACTATTGGCTGATTCAGAGGTCAAGGGCGGCCATTTTGTGTTTCAATCGTTGTAGTCCTTAATTTACAACACTTAAGTCAGAACTTAATAATCAGTCTCAAACTTTACTGAAAGTTGCTTTTAGATGCTTTATAAAAGCCTCCTACTCTTAAAAAAGTCCTACTTCTTACTAAGAATTTTTTGACACTTAAGTCAAAGTTTAAGACTACTCTTAAGAGCATTTCTTAGAAGTTTTATACATACGGCCCCAGATGTCCTATTTTTGGCTGGTCCATCACAGGGATGACAAAACATGCACACATTCATATTCACACTCACAGTCTCCAGTTCACCTGTCCTGTATGTCTTTAGATTGTGTGAGAAACACAGAGTATTCCACACTATTCTTATCCTATAAAGAAATACTTATATATGACAAATCATTAAAACTAAAAGTTCATAGTTTATGTAATGCTCCCTGTTGTTAGTATTTTAGATCAGTGTGTTATGGATGAAATGTATATTTTCTGAAAGAGTTGCCAGTGAGCTGGTCAATACTGAAGCCACATTTTCAAAACTGTTCATACAGTCTGCATTACTTGGCCAAACAGTTGATCTCATCTCCAAAACTCACTCAGACCAACAAAACACTCAAAATATGCTTGTTTCACCAACAATTTTCATACAGAAAACATACATTTCATTCATAACACACTGACCTAAAAAGCACTAACAACTTGGAGCATTACATAAACTTTTATCTTTGATGTCTGAATGATTTTTCACATAAGTATTTCATTATAGGATAAGAATAACATATTTTCATTTTACTGACTGTATTACAGCACAAAGTATGGATGAAAAAGCAGCATGTCCCCCATATTTCTTTACATACAGAAAAACAAAAGAAATAATTTCTTGTGGGAAAAAAAAAAATAAAAACGTTACATAAATATAAAAAAAAAGAAAAATAGAAAATATGAAATAGAAAAATGAATAAACTCCCGGAGCAATGATTACGAAAAAATAAAAGAAAAATCTAGTATAACGAGATACTGTATGTGCAGTCATGGCACATAAGACATACAGGACAGGTGAACTGGAGACTGTGAGTGTGAATATGAATGTGTGCATGTTTGTCATCCCGGTGATGGACTGGCCAAAAAAATGACATCTAGCCTGGCTTTTAGCTGACATTCCAGTTGTATTTGGAATACTTATTATTCAGTTTCATAGTAAATATTCTGCTAATATTTTATATTTCCGTATAATTTCTGCAGAAATGAACAGTTTGCCATCGTTCTGATTTGAATCTGCTTTTTATCAGTTTTGAAAGCAGTGTGTAAGCATTTGAAAAAATGTGCTGAAAATGTATGCAGGATGTGTAGTATAAATGACAAAGGTGTTTTGTGGATTTTGAGAAATAGTGATTGAATGCATTTTGTCTGAAAGCAATGAAAAATGATTCACAGTTTGTTTAGCATAGACTTGTTTCACTGAATGTGTGAACAGTTTTGAAAATGTGGCTTCAGTATTGAACAACACTTTTTAGCAATTGAAAAAACTGTAAGTGTTCTATTGTTCTGAATGAGTTTTGCAGGTGAGATCAACTGTTTGGCCAAGATACATGTTGGTAATACAGTCTGTATGAGCAGTTTTGAAAATGTGGCTTCAGTATTGAACAATGCTTGTTAGCAACTGAAAACAGAAAACTGTACTACAAAACTATTGCTTCAGTAATCCCAGCTTTATATATATATAGAGAGAGAGAGGGGGGGGGAGTAGGGGGGAATGTTGCTTCTCATTCATTCTTTGTGCTGTAAAACAGTCAGTAAAATAAAAAAAAGATGTTATTCTTATCCTATAATAAAATTAATAAAATACTTAGTGAAAAATCATTCAAACTTTAAAGATAAAAGTTCATAATCTAATACCTTTGTTTTTTTAGGTCAGTTTGTTATTAATAAAATGTATGTTTTCTGAATTTTGTTTTCAGAATGTTTTTGAAATTGTTGCCAGTGTTATGGTGGAATGAGCTAAAGTGTTTTGTTGGTCTGAGTGAGTTTTGGAGGTGAGATTTACTGTTTGACCAAGATTCATGTTGGTAATGCAGACTGTATGAACAGTTTGTATGAAAAATTTGGCTTCAGTACTGAACAATGCTTGTTAGCAAATAAAAATATATATTAGTTAACATGAACTAAGAATGAACAATACTTCTACAGCATTTATTGATCTTAGTTCATGTTAATGCGTTATTACAATTAAAAATTATGCTTGTTAACATGAGTTAATACACTCTGAATGAACACAAACTAACAATGAATGACTGTATTTTCATTACAGTTTTTTTCAGACGCTAGGACACATTTCTCAATACTTAGGTCACTTTTGCAAAACTCTTCACACAGTGAGCACAACAGAAGTCTATGTGGGCTAAACTGAGGATCAATTATCATTGTTTTGGCATAAAATGCATTCAATGACTACATCTCTCAAATTTCATGAATTCTTTTCTCACTCAGACACAACAACTGCCAAAAATCTTTGTACGTACAGGACATTTTGCACGTGCTTACATACTGTTTTCAAAACTGTTAAACTTATGTTCAAAACAATAACATAATGCAAAACTGAATAAGACAGCAAAATTCAACAGCAATATTTTACTGAAACATATTTCAAATCTAAAAATGCAGTTTAACCAGCCACAGCTGATTCTCATTGTAGATGAACATCAACACAGGTGTTACTCTTTCAATTTCATTACAAAAGGAGACAACTGCTGAATAGGTTTGTATTGTGATGTAAACATGGACCCAAATAAAATAAATAAACGACATAAAATATTGACGAATTCTGCATCATGTCTGATTCATTCCAGTAACATATATTGCAGTTATAAACAATATATATTGCAATTATAAACAGAGATGTGTCCTTGTTTTACACAAGAAAACACTGTGTAATGCTACATGTTGTTAGTGTTTTTTAGGTCATTGTTTTGTGGGTGACAAAGTGTGTTTGTCGGCTGTCAACCTTTGCTAGTGTTCTGGAAGAATGAGTTTATTTGAGACCTGAATAAAGTGTTTTGGTAGTTGTTGTGCATTTTGAATGTGAAATGAACTGCTTTGGCAAGCTGAAAGTCGGTTAGGAGAATTGTGTGAAGAGTTTAGCAAAAGTGACCTAAGTATTGAGAAATGTGTCCTAGCGTCTGTAAAAAAATGTAACTAACATCAACAAAGATTAATGAATACTGTAATTAATAAATTTATTGTTCATGTTCATTCATGTTAGTTAACACATTGACTAATATTAACAAATGGAACCTTATTGTGTTTATCAACATGATATAAGCAACTGATAATGTAGGAAAAAGCAGGCAATTGTACATATTCAATAAATGCAAGAACATACAACAGCATTTGCAATTTGTTTAAAACAATGATGATGTGGAGGTTTAACAAGTAGTTTTGGGAATTTCAATTCTGATCTGAGAAATTGAAATGTGACTGAGAAAAACTGTCAATAAAAATTAATTACAAAAAGTATTAAATAAAAAAGAATAATAACAATTAACAACTAATTTTCTAACTTGGTTGTTATAGGGTCTAATTTTACCTTTTTACTTAAAAATAAAAAGTAAAATTTTTACTCAACAAATCTGTGTCAACAAAACCCAAAACTATGGTCAAGAAAAAAAAATAACGTGGTGGGGCATCTGATGTTAAAGAACAAAAGTTACAATTGTTATTTTTCTGAATTGTTAGTTGAAACAAAATGAAATGTGAAATTGTTATCAAAATTGGTTCTGTGTTACAGTTAAGCACACAAAACTTTCTCTGTTCTTCGTTTTAACACATCCACTACTAAGGAAGATGAAAAATGTGAAGACAGGTGTACAAAAGGCTCAAATGTAAACAGTGAAGAGAAAAGTGACAGTGTGTTTAAAAATATAAAATTGAGAGAAGGAGGGAGAGACAGAGAAGAAAGGATGCAAGGGTAGAGGGCAGTGAGCTGGATTCAATGCCATCTGACAGGTCCAGCTGGGTGACTGGCTACCCCAGAGCCCTGCAAACCAGGCAATATGGCGCCCAATTACCGATGCCCATGTGACCATTGCATGGCATCATCAGAAACCCTGTACCCCACTACTCCCCCACCCCCTCCCCCAACCACATGCCATCTGTGCAGATAAGCAACAACCACAAAGCACTCATATGTACTCAAGATATAAACACACACTAAACACTGTGCTGTAAACTCACAATCATGGAAGGAAAAATACATTATGGCATTATAAAAAGGAAATCACTGTTCTTCTCTTTAACCTATATTTGTGTTGCAACACCGACCGCTCGCATTCTATTAGAAAGTATAAGATGGGAAAAAACACCCATTTGTTAACCTAAATAAATGCATTTAAATTCATTTTCATAAAAGTACATTCCTTGTATGCTACAAATTCTTAAGATCTTGCATCTTTTTATCCTCTTCTCTGCACTCGTTTTCTCTGCAGTGCCACCCTGCCACAGTGAACAGATGCTGTGGAATTTTGATAAGCTATGCCAATCTGTGCCAGCCTCCATGACAGGCACTGCTGGGGTGTGGCTGGCATGCAGAAATTGGTACAATGAACACAGTTACTGCACCTCACCCACGTTTGATTGTAAAGTGGAGTCTAAATCTTGGTCTTTAAAGGTAAATGTTAAAACACCAAATACATTGTTCACAATGCACTATGCACTATATTCATTGTAGTATTATGAAGGTAAATTCAGTTAGTATTATGAAGGTAAATTGGGTGTCCTGGAATTCAAATATATTAATAATATTATTAATCTAAAGCAATAAATGTTATTAAGTAATGTTACCTGAAATGTTATCTTACTTTTTTGTATTTAGTTAAATTAGCTGCATTTAGTAAGTTAAAATTACTGAATATTAATTTTTATTTTAATATTTGTACGTTTTGCAATAAAGCTGTATTTAAATATAGGTAAGATGGGGAGAGATGACCTCCCCACTTTATTTTTATTTTTTTCTTGACCTCTAATGGAACAAAATCTCATCTCAGCACTTTTGATGAATGGCTATGCTATTTTTAATTTTGTAATTTCATGTATATATCAACATTTGTGAGATTTAGTCAAAGCAGTTTTGGGTGGCATGTTGTTACAAGTGTTATTATTTTTTACATGTAATACTATTGTAATTACTGGGGCTATTATTCAAAATTTCCATAGATGTACATTTCGGATATGTTCGTTTTCATTAAAACTCAAAGGTTAAGTAAGTGAAATTGTTTTTTTCACGGAGGTTTGGGGTGGCTATAACAACTATTTCAAATATTTCTGTTAATTTCCTATAATAGCCCATTGACTGATAATTGGTCATTGTGTTGTAATTTCGATTTATGTTTTAGTTTATTACTCCTTCCCCTCCTTCCTTCGCCACATCTTCTTTAGTTACGCTACATTATTATTAGTTAATATGTGTATGTATATATATATATATATATATATATATATATATATATATATATATATATATATATATATATATATATATATCTCGGATTAATTAATATATACAGTACTGCGTGTCTGTTTCAACTGTTAACAGTCTTGATAGTTGGGTTTTGCTGTTGCAGTTGCTAGCATATAGTTGAACCATTCTTCCCTATAAAATATGAAGTAATGAACAGATGCTGCTGAATTAAGAAAGAAACACCGTCTCCACCCAGCAGCGCAGTTTGGCCAGGCTTGGCACACGGCGCAGCTGGCATCGCTGTGGTGGGCTGCCCCGCTGGCCCTGCGCGCTAACGCTAAGACATTTAGCGAATTGGCAAGCGCATGTCTCCTGAGTCTTAAGCTTCCGTGCCAGCCCGTGGCCTCTGGACGCCGCTTAAGATCACCTCGGCTGTGGTCGAGTTTAAGGAGGGAGCGCCTTTTGTCTCCTTGTTGGCTTTTACCTTTTGGGCTCGACACATCAATGCTGGAATCACAAGAGAAATAAGTCTTTTAAACGCTTTCTGGGATGAACTGTACTACCTGATTTCGGGCGGAGCCTATAAATAAAATTTTCAAAAAAGTTTTGTCGACTGACCATGTAAATAGCCTATGTGACTTTTTTCATTCATACAGTTCCTTAGAAACGTTGCTCTAGTTTTTAAGGAACGCAGAAGAGCTTTACTTTTCCTCTGCTGATAGATGACAACTGGGACAGAACTAGGACTGTTTTTAAAAATCCAATGCAACACAAAGAACTTTAATTTCTTTTACAACTGAATTTGCTGATTGATAGCAACAGCATAAATAAATAATCCCCAATTTTAAAATGCAATTTAATAACATACCTATGTAAAACTAAACATAGGCCTAACTGTTCCGATGTATTCTTAATGAATCAAGGAACAATGATAATCATCTTACATTAAAGTAGTCCTATGGTAACAAGATCAATTGACACTTTTAAATTCAACATTTGCTGCCTTACTCCAACCATTTATTTGTGCACTTGAACTGCGTGGTTGGTATATTCGTGATTGCTAAAATGTAACGTAATTTCGACAGAATAAAAAAAAAACTCCCACCGATCGCATAAAAAGCTGTGTTTTAAATCGAATGAAAATGAAAAGAATATGTAGGCTACATGCTATCTAAATTCCAACCGTGGATTAATTAATGTACAAATTATCACAAAGTAAAATGTATTCACGAATTAGTTAATTTATTCATACATTTATTTATTCATAGTGTAGTCCAACTTTCTTAGAAATAAAATGTATAATTTCGGTAGGACTATAATAATAATAATAATAATAATAATAATAATAATAATAATAATAATAGTAATAATAATAATAATAATAATAATAATAATAATAATAATAATGTTTCGCGGATTATATTTAACTGAAAATGTACTTACACGTCCTATAATAATGCAAACCAAACCAAACCAATGCAATGTAAATATGTTCATCTATTCATATTTAAGCAATTGCGGAATGTTGACGCTTTAAAACCGTAAAGATATTTTAGTTGCTGTGAAATATTTAAATAAATAAAACTCGCATTGAGGTTGGAAATACAAAACACATTCCAGTAAATGAAAATTATTATTTGTATGCCGATAAATGTATAATAATTTAAACCAACCAATAACGCGCTGATTTTTCCTTTTTTTTTTTTTTTGAAGTAGCCCAGTAGTTAGTGTTAGTACCAGTTGTTCTTCCTTATAATTTTAAATGATCTGACATCTACAAATAATTAGCAGGTCTATTTATTTCCATTTTGTCGAAAGAATACCTCTCCGTTTATGTTATCACAAACCTCTGTAGATCTCTTTCAAATGCTTCTTCTCGTGTTTGTATGTAAACAGATGTATGTAATATGATGAACACGTTACAGGTAGGATTCACGTTCAGACTGTATCTTTATTTTATATCGACAAATAATGATGCGTTCTATTTTAATTCTTCCTCAAACCGCTTTGCATTTTAGCTTATATCAGCACTGTTGTACAATTAGACGGATTGTGGTATTGTGAAAATGCAGCTATCAACTTAAAAAAAAACATTAGACTAACTTTTGGTCATATGTAAAATTTCATAAGTTTAAAATTTCATTGATTTGAAATTTTAATCAAAACACAAATACGATTATTTATTTTTTCATTGTTGTTTGTGGAGTTTTACTGTTATGGGTGTACTCATGAGCTGGTTTATAATTGAATTGGATAGTATATTCTTAGAAAATTCTGCCTGACCAATTCCCAGTGGAAAATGACAGCCCCAGATAACTCTGGAACATTATGCGTCTTTATTTATTTGATCAAGAAACAGACTTTATTTAACAATTTGGTTCATTTCACATTTTTTTTTCTTAAGTTATTACATTAGATACTCATTATGGTTCAAACATTAGAATCAATCAGAAATAACGCTCCCACTATGTAAAATGTTTTTAGCAGTTGGATTCATTCACTTCTTTTATACAGATTTTAACCATTAAGGTTCATTATGGACTATTGAAAAAATTATTAAAGATTATTGTCCAATAATGTAAATAATAAAAAAAAAAACTACTAAATGAATTTAGTGAACTTCTTCGTCTTCTTCTTCTCTCTCTCTCTTTCTCTCTCTCTCTCACTTTCCCTTTCTCTCATTAACAGAGGGGGGAAAAAATCACCTAATTGTGGAAAAAGGCGTTGAGTTCCTCGTATGCAGGCGCCCGATCGTGGTGCACGTGTACATCATGAAACGGTGGAAGGTTCTCTGAGTGAGCGCTGCCGCTGCGAGTTCCTGATGGGCCGTAAGCAAGACCATGAGCAGTGGAAGAACGTGAGCCATGCAGATTGGTGTAATGCATAGAATATTGATAACCTCTTTCCGCGTCTGGTGACAGTGACTCCTGTTGTCTCAAAGCAAAGTTACCATTTACACACACCGGAGGGCTGTGGTGACTCTCGTAATCCGGACTGTTGTATTCTGGGGACGTGCCTTCTGTGTACAGAGCCTCATAGGCTGAACAGAAAGAGTGATTTCGGAGGCCATGTGCATTGGATCCGGGCTGACAGTGTGTGCTTGATAGACGGGAGCACTGGTATGGATATGCGTGCATGGAGAACGAGGGGTTAGGCACGTGAAAGCGCGCTCCTTCTTGACATTGTTCCGTTAGAAAATTCCTTGAGTTAAGTTGGAGGCATCCAGCCACCAGATTAGTCGTGGGTTGGGAGAGGCCTTTGCACAGTGTCTGTACATATGAAACCACGTCTGGTCTCTTTCCATTCCGCAGGATTTCTGACAGCGCCCAAATGTAGTTCTTCGCCAACCTTAGTGTTTCAATTTTGGAGAGTTTTTGAGTTTTTGAATAGCATGGTACGACCTTGCGTAGATTGTCCAGTGCTGAATTTAGATCGTGCATGCGCGTGCGCTCTCTGGCGTTTGCTTTTTGGCGCCGTACTTTAGAGCGCTCTAACCTAGCCGGCGTCATTTTGCGTTTTTTTGGCCCACGTTTTTTGGGCCTGTCTCCGTCCCCATCATCTCCACAATCATCTTCATCAACATCATCATCATCGTCATCCTCCCCTGCAATTTCCGACTGAGCCCGGCTGCTCCCGTCTTTCACATCGCCCTCGTCCAAGTCTTCGTCGCCTAGGCGACAGTGCTCCTGCTCCTCGTCCTTGATTTTGGAGTCCTCGCTCCCGCTGTCATCCACCCAGCCCCCGAACTTCTGCATGTCCGGAAGCAGTGAAGGTTCGTTGAATAATCTAGTCAACATAGCAGGGGCACTGAAACATAGAAACATGTTTTAATTATTAAACAGGAATTTAAATTATCGTACAGCTCAATTGTGGTTTGAAATAATAATAGCGTCCTATGGTAATAGAATAATAACGGCGAATGTAAAGATAATGCGCTCTGCCATTAGTGAAGTAAATAAGGGTTGTTTAAAACGTAGTTTTCACTGTCACCTTTGATGAAATGAACTATTTTAAAAAATAAAGAGCAAAAAAAAATTTATATATGACATCCAAAATATGAGTAGGCTAATTGACAATTTAATAAATTTCATAAATTTCATAAAGTTGGGAGTTTCGTGGGAGACGACAAAAATAAAATGTTATGATTCTCATCCAGGGAAACAGACAGACGTCGCCAGACGGTCTAACTCCCCATTTCCCAATTTCTGTAGTCATGTTTGGCCCCTCGCTCAAGTCCTCGCACGCGCGGCCCCTTTCTTTGGGTCTCAGGGGGGCATTTTGAGCAGCGGGTACCCCCTTCACCCTTTCATTTCTATATTCTGGCTGCATTCCAGCACATTAAAAAAAATTAAAACAGCGAAAACATAAAAAGGTAAACGAAACGAAAGAAAAGCTGTAACGATAAAGTCAAAGTAATTGTAATACGATCTCATTTATGACCACAATAGCCAATTCCCGGGTCCTCTTAATAAGGGCGGGATTCCTGAAATGCAATCTCTAGGTTCTAAAACTACTGTCGCTCTACCTCCTGTCCCCTCCTTTCCATTCCCAGCTTGTTATATAACCGTAGAAAGAAACACGCTCTAAGATAATTTGCTAATTTCTATGTGATAAAAAAACAATGTCACTCTTAATCTTATTGTTTAAAAAAATCTGACCGGTCGAGTGTCTTTGTCCTGAAAACGCTTTCTGATTAACAAAATTTTGTTTTTAAATAAGTTGTAGGCTATACTATGTAAACTATTGTTATGTGATATTATTGGTAGTAATGCATGCATAATGGTAAAATGGTGACATTAATACCCCCCCCCCCCCCCCCCCCCAAAAAAAAAAAAAAAAAGCTTGCATTATTAGTAGCTCGATGTAAATTATTTCAGCAAAAGTCCTTGAAAATGTAACAAAGAGGCTTCTAAACAGATTTACCCATTTTAAATGTTTTTTTTTTGTTTTTTTTTTTTAAATCCTCTCTTGGACAACATATTATATAGCCTGCGACATAACATTATCTGCTAATCAGTCACAGAAATGTTTTGTGAAATATGTCTGAATACTCCGAATTAGCATATAAACCAACTAGCCGTTTTAAATTAAACATCTGTTCTGAACGTGACGGTTCAAATGTTCGTTATCAAATGTAACATTATATGGCTGCTTTAATTATAACAGGTTATAGAATAAAATGATCTAAACGAAGATAAAAACACCGAAGATAAAAATCTTATAATAAATAAACTGGAC
This sequence comes from Garra rufa, assembly GCF_049309525.1. NCBI lineage: Eukaryota > Metazoa > Chordata > Actinopteri > Cypriniformes > Cyprinidae > Garra > Garra rufa. The sequence goes on from NC_133382.1 coordinate 14,909,961, forward strand.
CAGCATCAGTTGACATATTTTCTTTAAAATAATTATTAGAATTTGTTATGATTATTCTGTCGCGTACCAAAAACTCACCTAGTTTATGGTGCTCTAAGGGTGAGGGCGCGTATGTCTACACCATCTTCACGCTAAAATTCCCTACTAAGCTAAGAAGACTAAAAAGAAGAGAAGCTCAATTGTCTGTGATCCGGTACGAGTTATCCTTTTTCCGGACTGCAGAAAGGCGGTGTGGCATCCCTAGCAGGCAGCGTTACATACCTGCTCTGATGCCAGGCCATATGGTGGGCACGTCACTGGCAGGAGCCATCACATGAGAGCGGGTGATTGACACGCGCTCGCATTCGTAGAGATTGCCTTCCCGAGGGAAGAGGAGCCCGCCATCTGTCGCTGCCGCTGCTGCGCTGTACACCTCACTAAAGTGTACACGCTTGCATAGAAACTACACCCAAGTGCACACAGATATTCTCAGATACACATGGGGTGAGGGAATGTGGTGAATCAGAATCTTTCTTTGTAACAATGTTTGTAAATTTAACTTTATGTATTATTTAACAATTTTCAAACCAATTTCAGTGTGTGTCGTCTGCCTGTTTGTTTGATCAGTCTATTTTAGACCGTAAATGCACGTGTTTTTCACAGTATGTATGATCATGTTCGTCCATTTCATTCCCAAACTGTTTTGTTGCGTTTGGTTTTGTTTTGCTTATATAATTTGTGCGTAGATCGATCTGGGGAAATTTTAAATCAAATTTAATTGGTAAACTTATTTGAATTTGTTTGTGACTGACTTTCCTGTAAAGTAATACCCTACAACAGAGCTCAGTCAGAAACCCAGTCAATAATGCTATTCTAGCGACCAACCCTGCTCAATCTGGACTTTTTATCTGGTTCTATTTATTGAAAATATGGTTCTAGTCGGACATCTGGTGGTGATCATTTTGAACTGCATGAAGGCTGGGTGCTGGATGTGCTGAAACCCTATTGTAACTGTTGGAATTTGACGTTGTTATTATAAGGGGTTCAGCTGTTTTGAAAATGCAAACACTAAAAAGCTAAAACCTTGTTTTTGTTGTGACAATTGTTATGACTATTAGGGCCCCAAGCATGAAGCGATGAATCCATATAGTTTTTGTTGAAATGTAGAGCCTACGATTTATTGTTATTAGGGGTTCAAGACAAGTACTAAGTCCCAAAGGTTTATGGGCATCAGACTAAATGGAGAAACCCAAAACTTGACAGAATGGTTCCAAACTTGCACCGTTACACAGACACACATCTTCCCGACACTAGGTGGTGCTATATAATATATTTATCTGTCCACATAAATATTATATAGCACCACCTAGTGTTAGGGCATGGGCAGTATAACAAAATGAGTATTTCAATATTTTTCCAAAATTATGGATTTTGATAATATACCGGTACCCAGGAGAGAAAGAAGTAGGTCTTCTTAAGTGTACTTAAATGTACTTGAAATTCAGATGGTATGTTTAAAGTATAATTGTACTCCAAACATGCTTACTTGAAATGCATTAAAAATGTATTAAATTGCATTTTTAAGCATACTTGAAGTATTGTGGTAATGAATATGTGCTTAGTTAAGTTTTTAAGAAATATGCTACACATAACGCAAGCACACTTTTGTGACATTTTAGTGTATTTATAGAAAACACTTATTTTACTGTCACTTATAGAATATTCTATGTTTACTTTGTGTAAGAAGAACACAATAAAATAATTCAGCTTTTAGTGGGTAGAGTATCATATAACCATATGTAGACCAATATATTTTAAATATTTATGTAATGAACATGTGCTACCTACACTCTTAAAAAATGCTGGGTTAAAAACAAGCCAATTTGGATAATTTGGCAACCCAACACTGGGTAAATATTGAACAGAACACATGCTGTTTTATTTTGACCCAGCTGGTTGGGTTAAATGTTTTTACCCAACATGCTGGGTTGTTTTATTTAAGATAACTACTGTTTAAAAGTTGTTATATTGCTAGCTTAAAATGGGCTGGAAATTAAAATTCACACATAATTACAGGCAACAGCAATAATCAAAAGATGAACATTTATTATTAAGCAAGAACACTCATGGACAAAAAAATAATACAAACTGAAATTATTTGGGTGAATACAGCATAGTCTTACATACAGTTAAACTCAAACTTTATTTAGCAATAAAAAGTAGCAGTTTAATTTAAGTGTATTCAACCGCTCTTTGTAATCACTTTTCAACAAAATTGTGTTAATTCTTGTCCTGGTGTGTCAACAAAAAAATTTATTCAGCCGCTCTTTGTAATCACTTTTCACCAAAATAGTGATAATTCTCATGCTGGTGTGTCGGCCAAATCTAAGCTGGTGATGGGCTGTTGTTCGCCGGAGAAACACTGAGGTAAAGTTGATTAGACGTTTGACATTCATTAGACATTCGGTTTCATACCAATTAAACTCTTTGCACCTTATGTTTTGAGCCGAAACTAACTCAGATATACATAAATATATGCCCTTTACGTTGCACAAGCCTTATATATACTATAATAAAGACATAATCATGAAAAACAAGCCTTGTGCATTATAGGGAATAATATTCTGAATATTTTACAGTTAGTTTGATACTTTTACCGGCAACACTTTGCACTTCCTTACATACTTCCTTTATTTCAAACTTTGGCAGAGTTTAATGAATTTAAGTGGGTTCGGTATATAAAACATTACAAAATATGGATTCAGTACCATACAGTGGTGTAAAAAAAAAAGTTTTGGCTCCCTTGATGAATTTTTTTAAATGTTTGTCACACTTTAATGTTTCAGATCATCAAAATAATTTAAAGATTAATCAAAGATTACACAAGATAAAACATAACTGTGGTTTATCACACCTGAGTTCAGTTTCTCTAGTCACACCCAGGCCTGATTACTTGCAATCAAGAAATCACTTAAATAGGACCTGCCTGACAAACTGAAGTAGACCAAAAGATCCTCAAAAGTTAAACATCATGTTGAGATCCAAAGAAATTCAGGAACAAATGAGAAATAAAGTAATTGAGATTTATCAGTCTGGAAAAGGTTATAAAGCCATTTATAAAGCTTTGGGACTCCAGTGAACCACAGTGAGAGCCATTATCCACAAATGGCAAAAACATGGAACAGTTTTGCCAGGACACATCTTGATGATCCCCAAGACTTTTGGGAAAATACTCTGTGGACTGACGAGACAAAAGTTGAACTTTTTGGAAGGTGTGTGTCCCATTACATCTGGCCTAAAAGTAACACAGCATTTCAGAAAAAGAACATCATACCAACAGTAAAATATGGTGGTGGTGGTAGTGTGATGGTCTGGGGCTGTTTTACTGCTTCTGGACCTGGAAGACTTGCTGTGATAAATGGAACCATGAATTCTGCTGTCTACCAAAAAATCCTGAAGGACAATGTCCGGCCATCTGTTTGTGACCTCAAGCTGAAGCGAACTTGGGTTCTGCAGCAGGACAATGATCCAAAACACACCAGCAAATCCACCTCTGAATGGCTGAAGAAAAACAAAACAAAGACTTTGGAATATCATAGTCAAAGTCCTGACCTGAATCTTATTGAGATGCTGTGGCATGACCTTACAAAGGTGGTTCATTCTCGAAAACCCTCCAAAGTGGCTGAATTATAACAATTCTGCCAAGATGAGTGGGCCAAAATTCCTGCACAGCGCTGTAACAGACTCATTGCAAGTTATCGCAAACGCTTGATTGCAGTTGTTGCTGCTAAGGGTGGCCCAACCAGTTAAGTTTAGGGGGCAAACACGTTTTCACACAGGGCCATGTGGGTTTGGATTTTATTTTCCCTTCATAATAATAAAAAAAACACTTCATTCAAAAACTGCATGTTGTGTTTACTTGTGTTATCTTTGATTAACATTTAAAGGGGTCATCCGGTGCCATATGCACTTTTACAAGCAGTTTGAACTGAAATGTGTGTTGGGAGAGTGTGTACACAACCACCCTAGAATGACAAAGATCCACCCAGTAGTTTTCTTTTAATTAAGTAAAATAATTTGCCTCTTCTCATATCGAGCCGTTCTCAGATGCCTGTCGTTGTGGCGTAACACCGACAGAGGCCGCTCCTGCGATAGTTGATAGACAGTAGTGTTTTAGCATAGACCCGACCAGAGTCAGAAGTAAACTGACAGCACTGAGGGAATGTGGCCACCGATCTGTCTAAATGGGTTCATGTTTACGTGAATCATTTCTCACCATACTGTTTTAAAAACGAGGGTCAGTATAAAGCAGTTTTTGCGAACCTACTGCTGAAAAATGGGTATGTAACTATTCGTGTTCTTGCTTCATCTATACCAGAAGAAGTGAGTGTAATTTCTTTTTATATGAATCTTTGCTAATCACCTATTAAATAATGTGCTAAAGTTTCACGATGAATGCGGCTAAAGTGTAACTTACATTCTCAGAGAACATGGTTATGTCGTCTTCTCTATGTACATCCGTCTCAATATAATTCCTAATCGCACGTTTATAATGAACAATGCATTAAGGTGATTGTCTATTTACAAACTGTGTACGTTGTAGTAAAACTACATTAAGCTTAGCTTTGTAACGCTAGACGGTTTAAAACGTTGTCTGTTAATGATTAAGATGTCGTGTACAATTATTTTAAATCGTTTTGGATCAGTTATAACTGCATTAAGAATGGTAACGTTAACGCAATGCCTGCAAAAGTGTTTACAGCCCGCAACTGCATATGAGTAAAGACCATAACACTCACATTTATGTATTTCAATATTAGGACGGGGTAAGTTATGTTAACCGATCACATTTTGCTCTCATTCAATCAGCTATACCTCAGTAAATACATCGCGTTTATCTCTATACCTCAGTAAACACATCGCGTTCGTATCTGTCTCAGTACACTACCCTGACATACCCTTATACAAAGATAAATCAAAGTGACATTAAGTTTACTAACCATTCAGACACGTCCAGTATAAGCCTTAATTGCCGAACTTCTTTGCGGGTGTCATCTTGTTTAGGTTCCAACTCCGGTTTTTAAATTAAATTTTAAATGGATGGGGTTGTACAGTGTCTTCAAAGCCCCCAGTGCCATTTTCCCCAAACTATACAACTATACCCCCAACTGTTGTCTAGGCCAGTGGTTCTCAATCCTGGTCCTGGGGGACCCCTGCTCTGCACATGTTGCATGTTTCCCTTATTTAACACACCTGTTGAGATAATCAGCTCATTAGGAGAGAGATCCATAAACTGAACTAATGAGCTGATGATTTCAATCAGGTTTGTTAAATAAGGGAGACATGCAAAATGTGCAGAGCAGGGGTCCCCCAGGACCAGGATTGAGAACCACTGGTCTAGGCAACATCCCATGTGCTATGTAATGACACACCCCACAGAACTGAGGGGCGGGGTGAGCAGAGGTTCATATCATTTAAAGGGCCAGGTACTGATATCGTTTGCTGAGAACAGAGGCATTTTTTACCTGGTAAAATGAGTGTTTTTTTTACACTACCATGGAGAATTTTTAATCAAAATATATTACAAACTTTTCATTAGGACCCTAAGGCATCATATTAACTTGTGGAAAATGGGCATCCTATGACCCCTTTAAATTTGTTTGATGATCTGAAACATTAAAGTGTGACAAACATGCAAAAAAAAAAAAAAACTGTCACACCCCTGGACTGCTTGTGTGTGTTTTTCTCCCCATGTGCTCCGCGACCTACTTTTCCCTCTTGTTTTATTGTGTCATTTGGGTCAGATGTGTGTCATTAATTGTCTTAATTTGCTTTAGTATATAAAGTTTAGTCTGTCCTGTGCTCCCTGATCTGGTATTGTGAATGTTACATGTGTGTCTCCTGCCTACCTGCCCTGCCAGAGGCGTAGCAATAGGGCAGGCGAGACTGGCAATTGCCTGGGGCCCCGCATTTTGAGGGGGCCCCCGACAGCTGACAATTTGAACAATCTGAAATGCCATTACTAAAAACATACACGTAACATGAAGCAATATATCCGCATCCCCCCTAGAGGGCTCTCTCTCTCGCGTTACGCTGGATGTGCTTGCTTTTTCTTCGTGATGCGTCAGCCGCGGTTTTCAATCTGGCACAGCAGCACTTATTACTAGGCTTTTTGAAAAATGAAAAGGACTTATTTATCTGGCAGCCAAAAGCGAAAAAATAAACAAGAAGAGGAGAAAAAGAGGAAACATGACAGCGGTAAGTTAAGTGATGGAGATAATGATCATTAATGACTTAATGATAATTATATGACAAACCAATGTTTTTGTTGTTCCAGCTTATTTTCGTTTTTCTAGATTGTCTAATTTCTAATTTTTACTATTTCTAATAGTTACTAGCTAGAGTTACACTTACTGTAGCAGCAGCATGTATTTCATGCAGGTATTAATAGGCTGCAATAGAATAGGTGATAATGTTAATGAGGTGAACACTGCCCTCCAAAGGCAAAGTGCAGTAACTATGCGAACACTGAAACTGAGAAAAATACCTTTAAAGTTTTTTGACAGCTAGTCAAAGACTCTTGTTTCTCTGAAACGGGACAAAATTAAACCAGGAGACTTTGCCACAAGACAAAACAGTTGTCACAAAGTCCATTTTAAGCCTCAATTCAATTTTGACCAAATGTGTAGTTACTGTACTTTGCTTTTGGAGGGCAGAAAATCAAACTTGGCAAGTTTTGATACTGTGTTTTGCTGCCAGTGGAGAGCTCACAAAACAATTTAAATAAATATCATTACATTTACTTAGTTGACATTTTTATTTAGCTTTTCTACATTAAAATAGTTGAGTTAACATAATTAGTTGTCAACTAACAATGAACTAATAGTCAATATTCTACACAGTGACCAAATATTTTGTATAGGGTTTAAAACTGAAGTCTAACCAGGCCAAACATGAGCCTGATGAACTTGTTCTCAAGCCATGTATTTGCATTGTTTTGTTGGGAGGAAAAAAAAATCTTTAGATAAAAAAAAACAATTTAATGGAATATACGAAGGTCTTTGAATATGGAGGACATAGTGACAGCATAGCTAAGGCTCGTAAGCACCATTTTTAAGGTGACAATCCATTACTGTAAATAAGAAGATTGTTCTGTATCTTTAAGGTTTTAGATTAATATTTTGTTAAAGAATATGCACTTTGTTTAAAAAATAAACTATTTATGTTATATTATGTGTTTTGACTACTTTTTGTATGTTGTGTAAATGTATATTTAGGTAACAAAGATATATTAACAAAATAATCTTTTAGAAGGGCCTCATCTATTCATTTTGCCTGGGGCCCCCACTTCACCTTGGTTCGCCTCTGTGTATTACCCTCTGTGTGGATTGATTAAAGTCTGTTGAACCATCTTCTTCGTGCGTGTTGTTTTAGACTATGTATTATGACAGCATCATGTTTATTAGCAACATAGCATGTGAGTGTGAATAACCACCTTTGGTCTAGTAGATATCTGTTCCACTTCGAAAGGTCAGAACTGTCTGTCTTGACGAGAAGCCCCTGTCTGCAGCCTGCAGATCGAGGCGGGGCTGAATCTGGGGCGGGGCTGCACGTGTCGCCCCGCCCACATGCCTTCTTATTGGTTGTAGGTAAATTAATAATGTCGAGATAACGTAACTCCCACAACTCATCTCATTGGTGGCAAAGTAATGACGTTGAAAACATTATGGAGTTAAGGGAATTGAAATAGCAGATAAAATAGCAAAGGAAGTTACTAAAAATAATCAAATTGATTTTACAGTTAGTATTAGTAGAACAGAAATTAAGAGTATTATTAAAAATAAATTAAAGAAATAATGGCAACAACGGGAAGAAAATAGGAAAGGACGATGGTTTCATAAGATTCAAAGGAGAGTGGGAGAAATAAGGTGTACAGGGAGGAATAGGCGAGAAGAGACAATAATATCAAGGCTTCGGTTTGGACACACGGGATTAAATGGAACATTACTGAAAATAGGTAAACATGGCACAGGGAAATGTGAATATTACGGGCATGAAGAAACAGTGGAACACGTCATATTAGAGTGCAGGAAATATGAAACTGAAAGAAGACAATTGACCTTATGCACGGAGCGTAATATGGAATTACCCATATAACCAAAAGATGACAGCAGAGGATTATTTATTATGCAGCTGCCTTTTAAACTCCCTATATTTTAAGACGTCTTGCTTTTCGATTTATTATAAAATTACCAGTATAATAAATTGTAGCACTTTTACCGTCCTTAAGTATTGTTATAAGTGTAGACGTGCTGGACGGACAAGACGAGAAACAATATACAATAAACACTATCTTTTAATATATCCTTAGAATAACAGGCAGGAACATCCACACACGAACACAATCAACGATTAAAGACCGACATAGACTCTTCAAACAAACAGACTTATAAATGGTGACTAATTACAGAGACACAGGTGAAACAGATTACGGTGACGAGGACTAAACCAAATGATAACAAAATGACAGGGGGAGACAATGGGAGAAACCAATAGAACAGACATTAACTGACAGAACTGTGACATTACGCCCCCCTCCGAATAGGCGCGTCCTCGCGCCGTAGACAGAATAAACAAATGGACAAGAGGGGCAAGAAAACAAAACAAGAGTCACTGGAGGAGGCTTCGGCGGAGGACGCGATACCAGGAGGGGGACCCAAACAAAAGTCCAGGTGGCAGTACAGACAGTCCAAGGGGGCGACGACGGAGGGAGGAGCCAGGGAGGAGACAGGAGGGATCCAGGGCAGGAGGAACAGACCCAGACCACAGCCATGATGACGGCCCACTGTGGAGCCGACGGAGGGAGGAACCATGGTGGACGAAGGCGTGCCGACTCCATGGGGCCGACCGACAGAGGCGGAGCAGATGGAGAAGGAGCCCGAGGCGAAGACGGAGAGCCGATGATCCGGGGTGACGCCGAGGATCCGGAGGGCCAAGGTGGAACAGGCTCTGGCGCCCGAGGCGGAGGCGGAGTCCCGGAGATCCGCGGCGGAGCCGGAGCGACAGAGGATGGAGGCTGTGCCCGCAGGAAGGAGGAGTCCCAAGGAGCCGGTGGGACGGCGCGATGAGGCACAGCCGGAGGAGCAGAGTCCTGAGGAGCCGATGGGGTGACGACTGAGCAGGGCGGAGCCGGAAAGATGATGGAGCCCGGTGGAGCTGGTGGATCGACGGGCGACGGTGAAGAGGAGGGCGTCGAGAGCCGTGGTGGAACCGCGGGGTCGAAGGGCCGAGGCGGAGTCCTGGACTCGGAGGCTGGAGGCGGAGCTGAGGGATCCTCCAGCCGAGACGGCGATGGAAGCTGGCAGTCCCGCGGCGAGCCCACTGCACAGGTGGTGGGCTGAGGGTGAGCTGAGGGGCTGTCAGGGGACAGCGGCGGCCAGACGAACATGGCATGGGATGACAGAGGGTGGGTGGGTGGGAATTCCGGGCAGACAGGACAGACGGATATTTCTGTACTGAAGTCTATTAAGTCACATGAGTTATCTTGGGCAAGATCCGAGAAGAAGTCTATTAAATCCCCAGAATTAGGTCCAAGCTCACCCTCAGTGGTGGTGCAGTGGGCAGGGCTCTCTGTGGCCCTCTCTTGCTCCACGTCATACTCCACCGTCGCGGATGTAGCAGTCGGCTCTCGCACCTGGTCCGATGGGTCCAGCTCTGGCTCTGTCGCTCTCGGCTCTGGCTCTCCATCGTCGGTGGGCTCGGGCTGCAACTCCGCATGTCGGGGTGATGTTTGGCTGGGTTCTGGGTCCTGAGTGGGGCTGACGTCCTCCTCGACGACAGTCCAGGAAGATTAGCTGGACGCCAGCACCCACTCGATGAAATCCGGCAGGCTCTCTTGAGGACCCTCCCCGGATAGCAGTGCCTTGGTGGCAGAGTTCAGTCCTAGGTGGTAGTAGACGCATAGGCTGCTATCCGGGAAGTGTGACTGGTTCGCCAGGAAGAGAAACTCACGTGTGTGGTCCTCAAGAGAGCGTTCCCCCTGCCTCAGGAGGATCAGGAGAACAGTAGGGTCCATGATACACCGAAAAAATAAACACTGAGTAAAAAACGGGAAAAAATAAACGCAGGGAAGACGTGCCGGGTAAACTGTTTAGGTCGGTCTTTCTGTTATAAGTGTAGACGTGCTGGACGGACGAGACGAGAAACAATATACAATAAACACTATCTTTTAATATATCCTTAGAATAACAGGCAGGAACAAGCAGGAACAGGCAGGAACATCCACACACGAACACAATCAACGATTAAAGACCGACATAGACTCTTC
>NC_133382.1:14920766-14960766 GCF_049309525.1 Garra rufa
ATACGAATATAAAGTATATAGGAAACGCCGGTTTGACAGCTTCTTTACATGCATTTTGCCTGCTCTCAGTACCCGTACCGTAAGTGCATGATTACACGCGCAAGAAAAAAAAAGTGCGGCTGGCTTGACCATGTATTTTAAGGCGCGGCTGGCTTGACCGCAGTAAAAAACACAATAAGGGACAAGGTTAGCCTGCAAAATCAAATGCATTAAATCAGCGTCAATAAGAATAGCACTTTTACATGTGAAAACAATTATGTTATGATTCAGTTAGCCTAATGTTAGTTGTCTAAGATGCAGTTTTTAAAGATTAAAAGTTTTAAAATGAGTGTCGGGCGATCAGCATCACAAGTGTTGGCTAAGGCGTTAGCTACAGAACGAATAGGCTAGCTAGTTACGTTACTTATTGCTCAAAAATATGGTAATTGATTTAACTATGATCTGCACAGCATTTTATACGTGGAGAGACAGTTTATGTATATTAGAAAACTCATTCTAATTCATTCCCACTCTTCTTCGGTGGTAACTTAACCCAACTCCGTGCTTCCTGTAATGAGAGCTGTCAATCAAGGTACAAGGATGTCCCTGTGGGTGTGATTATGATGAAAGTGACCAATCATAACAGAGTCAGTGCCCTCCTTGGTTTCCGCCCCCAAATTGTCAAAAGTCATCTAGACTCGAGGGAGCAGAAATCAGCTGAGCGAGGAGAAATCCACTGCGCGAGCAAAACAGCACTCCGCGAGCAGAAGCCCGCTGCGCGCGAGCAGGATTCCACTGTACAAGCAGAGTTAACCTATGAGAGTATGCCAGGCGCTCGCGCGCAGCTGCCTGTACACCTCTCGGTTGTTGAATTTGTGCGTGAGTACTTTTATCATGCCAGCTGAAGGTTCATTTTTGCGCGTGTGAAATAACATAATGTGCTCGTGAGCATGTCTTACACGCTCATAACTTTTGACTAAAAAATAACGCCATAAGACAGGTGCACTTGGTCTTGACTGCACTTATTTCACTCCTCCCCTCACTGCAGCTGCCTGCTCTCGCCTACATTTCAGGTTAGGTGCATCTCAAATGAGCCTAGTAACACAGTGCATGAGTGTGAATAACACGATATCCACCTTAGATCTCGTAGGTATCTGTTCTACTCCGAGGAGAAGTCAGAACTGTCCATCTTGACTGCACTTATTTTACTCCACCCTCCAGTATTGTTTGCACAAATTCTCAAAAACATGCACTTTATTTAGGGTTTTAGTGCTGTGTTTCTGCACTCTTGTATTGATTTGTTGTTTAATGTATATGATGTATATATACACTGACCAAAATTATAAATGCAATACTTTTGTTTTTCCCCCCATTTTTCATGAGCTGAACTCAAAGATCCAAGACTTTTGGATCTATGTACACAAAAGGCCTATTTCTTTCAAATATTGTTCACAAATCTGTCTAAATCTGCGAGTTCAGACTGCACGATTTTCAAAGCAATCGCGTCACAGATGTTTTCACACTGCATGACTATCTGGGGTAGCATTCCGTCGCTGCTGTGTTCACACTGCACGATGGATCGGCGACAGGGGGTTTCACACTGCATGACTTTACAATAGGAAGAATCGCCGACAACTTCAAGTAGGGATAACTGCAGCCTGGAGCAATGGGCGTGCTGAAAGGTAGGGGCGTGCCAAAAGGTAGGGGGCATGTCAAAAGGTTTCTCATTGGTCTCGCCGAAAAGTAGGGGCGTGCCAAAAGGTTTTGCGAAAACTGCCTGCATGGCGCGGGTTACTGACGTCATCACCACGGCAAGTTTAGGTTATAGTTTCGCTATTTCATTACTATTATTTTGTTTTAACATTTGATTGTATATTCTTATTTTTACATATTGTAGCTTTTACAATAAAAAAGGTTTACAAAACTTATAATATATAGTAAATATAGTAATCAAAAACAAATTACAACTAATTTCAGGATACAAAAGCCTCTTAACACACTAGCTGTTCGTAGCTTAAAGTAAATTAAAAGTTGTATTTATTAACATTAATGCACTGTGAAGTGAACAAACAATGAACATGTATTTTTATTAACTAATACTAACAAAGCTTAAAAAAATACTGTAACAAATATATTGCCCATAGTTAATGTTAGTTAATTCATTAATTTTAACAAACAAAACCTATTGTAATATATTACCCTGAAAACAATGTTTAGAGAAAACTAGTTAATAAAACACCACAGAATTGGAAAAATTAGTCAAGTAACTTTCTGCTAAATGACAACCAATTTAGCAAACAGACACAGCTTTATTCACAAAAAAAAATATTCAAATTCAAATTTTATTTGTCACATACACAGTCATACACAGTATGTTCTGAAGTGAAATGCTTATATGACAGCTGATAACCTATAAAATTTAGAATTTAGAAAAGGAAAATCCAGTATAGAAAGTGAGTTTTACAAATTAGAAATATAGAGAAATATGGATTAATTTACATTATGTACAATATAGAATAAAATAACAATAACAACAATACAATAGTAGAAAAAAGTAGCAATGGATATAATAAATATACAGAAAATGGAATGTGCAGTTATGGGCAAGACAATGTGCAAATGTATAGATATGTGCAATATCACAGTCACAGTTGAAGTACACAGTTCTGTAATGTGCATAATGTGCAAAAAGTGCCATTTATGTGTCAATGTGTGTAATGTGCATGTCACAGTTCAAAGTTCACAGTTCTCAATTCACAGTTCAGCTTTGTTTCCAATTCAAGTAAACAAAAACATTCATTCATTTTTTCATTTTGTAGTAGCAGTCCATTGAACAGAAGCCAGCTCTTTGTCTGAATAGAATGCTGTGAAGTTCCCCTTCTTTCCATTGCCACTGTATCCAAAGGTGTTTTTGTAGATGTATCCACAGTAAGCGCACCTGGTGAGCTCAAACTCCACTCTGTATTCTTTCCTTGCTTCTGGACTGACAGATTTCCAGTCAACAATACCTACACAAGTAAAAAAAAAAAAAAAAATAATAATAATAATAATAAAAACTCTGAATTAATGCAATAAACTTTATATTTATTTTTAAAAACCTTGTTTAGTTAATAAAATAGTTAAATATATTTATACAGCTCTTTTTACCATACAAGTTGTGTCAAAGCAACCTTACAGTATTAAAATATTAAAATAGGACAATAGTGTGTCAATAATGCAAAAGTTGCAAAGTCAAACTGAAGAGGACTCATCTGGACTCATCTTCCCATGGCCTTGCACCAGCGGCCGTTTAGGCTAGGAGTTATTACCTGATGATCTGTGTCTGGGGCTCATCTAGTTGACACAGTATCCGCTGACATTCGGCTGTAGGTGTTGATCCACCATCTGCTCTTGGTACGGACTGGATCCAGGGGACTGCTGTGACCATCTGATCTGGATACAGACTGGATCTGGTGGCTATGGTGACCTGGGAATAAAAAACAACGCATCCGAGCAGAGACAGAAAGGGCTGCACTCTTGGCTTGTGCTGCTGCTTTAAAAGATAAGCATACTCTGGAAGAACAGGAACACCTGTTAAAGAGGAAAAAAGAACAACTTGAGCTGGAAACCAAAATAACTGTTGCTAATGCGAAGCTAATGGTGCTACAGGGCAGTAGCAGATGCAGCATGGCTTCCAAGCATTCTGATGGAATGGAGTCTTCTGTCTAAAAGGGGGCCAAGCCCAAGGTCAAGCCTACTCTGCTCAATCCTCATGCGCCACCATTTGCTTCCCAACCTTCACAGCAGCAGACATTTCTTCAGACGCCGCAAGAACAAGCTGAGCCTTTGGTGGTTAAAGAAGTTGCATCTGTTCCAAGTAACCGTCACGGCCCAGCTTGTACAAGTGACACTGTATCAAAGCCTTTTGTGTTACAAACAAGGTCATCTTATGTCACAAGTCCTGTACCCCCTTCTTTTACATTGCCCACAAACTCAACTGTCACTCAAGGCACCTCACCTCTACAAAGTCAAAATGTACCCCCTTCTTTTACGTTGCCTACAAACCCAACTGTCACTCAAGACACCTCACCTCTACAAAGTCAAAACAAACCAACAGGAGACCTCTACAGTGTGTTGAAACAACAAAATGACATAACAGCTCTTCTTGTTAAAATGCAAACAGCCCAGTTACTGCCACACAGGGAAATTCCTACCTATGATGGAGATCCACTTCAATTTAATTCATTTATGAAAGCCTTTGAGCACTGTGTGGAGGCAAAGACCAGCTGTAAAGGAGACTGTCTGTATTACCTTGAGCAGTACACCAGAGGACAACCTAGAGGCATCGTACGCAGTTGTCTTCACATGACAGCAGAAAAGGGATATGCTGTAGCCAAGCAGTTGCTCAAGGAACATTTTGGAAATGAGTTCAACATAACTGCAGCTTATATGGAAAAGGTCACCAGCTGGCCAAGTATCAAAAGTGAGGATGTTAAAGCGCTAAAAGCATATGGACTTTTCCTTTGTGAGTGCTGCAATGCTATGGAGAAGTTACGATACTTGGAGGAATTAAGCATGCCAGCTAACATGAAGATTCTGATTCAGAAGTTTCCCTACAAACTCAGAGAAAAGTGGAGAACAAAGGCAAATGAAATCCTTGAACGAACTGGTCAAAGGGCACGTTTTCCACACATTGTTGACTTCATTGAGCAGCAGATTAGGATTACTTCAGACCCGGTTTTTGGGGTCATTCAGGACACTCCACCTGTTAAAGGAATAATGAGACCAAGCAATTCTCAAATGAAATCACAGTTGAAAAGAAACATCTTTGCCACTCATTTTCTATTAAGGATGGATACAAAATGGTTGCTTACAAAGATAAAGAGGATTCCACCAAAATAAACTCTTCTTGCTTGTATTGTGCACAGGATGGTCATGTATTGGAACATTGCTATCAACTAGGAAAAAGGGCACACCGGGAAAAATTTGACTTTCTAAAGGAGAAAGGCCTATGCTTCGGCTGCTTGAACACAGGACACTTGAGTAAGAGTTGTGATAAACGCATCACTTGCAAACATTGCAGTCAAATGCATCCCAGTATTCTGCATATTGGACAAAAGGAAAAAGGTAATCAGAAGGATATGGACCACCTCAAGAGATCTTCTGTAAGCTGCAAACCCTCCTCCACCTGTGGTCATACAGGGGCTGGACACCATAATGGAATTCTTCCCATCTTGCCTGTTCAAGTGAAGAGTTCAAAGGGAACTAAAGTTATTAAAACATATGCTTTTCTTGATGCAGGGAGCACAGACACTTTCTGCTCACAAAAGCTTCTACATAAGTTAAACATTCAAGGACGAAATGCTCAGATTCATCTTCGCACCATGGGTCGTAATAAAACTGTGACAACATCCATCATTAAAGGCCTGGAGATTTCAGGATTAACTGGCAAACATTTCTATCAACTTCCTTGTGTGTTCACTCAAGAAGGGATGCCTGTTTCCACAGACAACATCATCAGTGAAAAGGAACTAGCTAAATGGCCTTATTTAAAAGACATTAAAGTTCCACATATAAATGCTGATGTGGATCTTCTTATTGGCACCAATGCATCCAAGCTGATGGAACCGTGGGAGGTGGTTAACAGCCAGGCTGATGGGCCCTACGCAGTCAAAACTTTGCTAGGATGGGTCATAAATGGCTCGGTACAAGGTTGCAATGATGGTGTGACTGGCTGCCCATCAGTTCACACTAACAGGACTGTAGTTGACAGAATTGAGGAGCTGTTAACCAGCCAGTATAACAACGACTTCAATGAAAGATCTTCTACAGAGCAAGAGGAAATGTCAAGAGAGGAAAAAAGGTTCCTAGACATAATGGAAAGCTCTGCTCAACTTGAAAATGGACACTACAAATTACAACTGCCCTTCAGAAGGGAAGATGTCACAATGCCAAACAACATCTCCGTTGCTATGCAACGCATCCTTGGTTTAAAAAAGAAACTGCAAAGAAATACAAGCTTTCGTGAAGAGTACACCAATTTCATTGCTGATGCTGTCAATAATGGCTATGCTGAACAGGTACCGCAGCATCAGTTACTGGCGACAAAAGGTAAAGTGTGGTACATACCACACCATGGCGTATACCACCCAAGGAAACATAAGCTACGGGTCGTGTTTGATTGTGGAGCAGAATATAAAGGGGTTTCACTCAACAGTCAACTTTTGCAAGGTCCCAACCTAACAAGCTCATTGGTAGGGGTCCTGATGCGATTCAGACAAGAACACGTGGCTTTAATGGCTGACATAAAGGCCATGTTCCATCAAGTACAGGTAACTGAGGAACATGTGGATTTTTTGCGGTTTTTGTGGTGGCCTGAAGGTAATCTGGAACAAGACCTGAAAGAACATCGTATGACTGTGCATTTATTTGGAGCAGTTTCCTCCACAAGCTGTGCTTGCTTTGCACAAAAACTGCTGAGGATAACCAGACCAACTTTTCACCAGACGTGATTGAGACAGTCAACAGAAATTTCTACATGGATGACCTTTTAAAGAGCCTGCCTTCTGAGGAGGATGCTGTTGCCATGGTTAAGGACCTCATAACCATTTTCAGCAGAGGGGGATTCACTCTAACCCAATGGATCAGCAACAGCCGAGAGGTACTTCAAAGTATTCCAGTGGAGTTAAGGTCTCAAACCCTAAAGGAGCTGGACTTAGCCAGAGATGAGCTGCATGTGGACAGGGCTTTAGGCTTGCAGTGGTGCATCGAGATGGACAGTTTCAAGTTTAAAGTCAAAGTCAAGGGGAAGCCTTCCACCAAAAGGGGTATGCTATCCATAATCAGCTCCATCTATGATCCCCTAGGATTCCTAGCACCTCTCATACTCCCAGCCAAACTGCTGTTACAGGAACTATGCCGGCTGAAATGTGACTGGGACGATCCTATACCTTCAGCATTCCAAGCAAAGTGGAACAAGTGGCTGACGGATCTGGAAAAGTTGGCAAATTTCCAGATCAATAGGTACATCAAGCCTGATGGATTTGGGAAGGTGGCTTGTGCCCAGTTGCATAATTTCGCTGATGCTAGCGAGAAGGGCTACGGCACAGCTACATATATCAGAATGCAAAGCATGGATAAAAGGATTCATGTTTCTTTCTTTTATGGTAAATCAAGAGTAGCTCAGCTTAAGCCTGTTACCATTCCACGCCTAGAGCTCACTGCTGCTGTTGTTGCAGTCAGAATAGACAAAATGCTTCAAACAGAGCTCCAGCTGCCATTAATGAAAGCCTGCTTTTGGACTGATAGCGCATCAGTTTTAAAGTACATAAGAAATGAGGACCGGAGGTTTCAAACGTTCGTTGCAAACAGAATAGCTACAATCAGGAGTAGCTCTGAAGTTTCACAATGGAGATATGTTCCTTCGACTCTAAACCCTGCAGATGATGCATCTCGTGGAACAAAGGCAGATGGTCTTTGGAAACAAAGATGGATGGAAAGCCCTGAATTTCTATGGGAACCCAAAGAAAAATGGCCAAAGTCACCTTTGGATTTCACTGTGACTGCTGATGACCCAGAGTTAAAAAGGAATCCCATAATCAACGCAACCATCATAAACACAAATGCCACTTAGTAATATAATACTTACTAATATAATATAATACTAATATAATAAACTACACTGTTAAAAAAAACCCTAATTTTACAGAAAATAACTGTAACTTTTTTACAGTAGTTTTCTGTAATTTCAAGTTACATTCAAAACTTAGTAAGATTACTAACAATATCTGTAAACTAACAACTTGACTGTTATTTTAGGTCCTTTTTCATTAAAGACAAATTACAGTATTTTTTCTTTTTTATACAGAAAAAATACTGTATTATTTTTACAGTATTTTTTGTGTTATTTTAAATTATGTTAAAAACTTTGTAAAATTACAAACAATATCTGTAAATTAACAACTTAATTGTTATTTTAAGTATTACTCCATTAATGACAAATTACAGGAATTCTCATTTTTTTTATACAAAAAATTATTGTATTTTTTACAGTATTTTTTCTGTTTTCTTAAACTACTTACATATTGATGTAAAATTACAAAAACAATCTGTAATTAAATAATGTTGCTCATTAAGGTTTATGTCCATACTAACAATTTAATGTTCTTTTTGTAATTTGAAAGTAAATCTTATTAGTTTTATATTTAAGGTGTATTTTACATTAAAACTCTGTAATTTTAAATAAAACAGAAGTAGAATATATATAAAATAGAAAATCAGTCTTAAAATCCACATATCCTGTAACCATGCACTAAAAATCTATTGCATTAAAATTTTTTTATTTTTATAAAGAACAAATTAACCAATAAAGAGCGAGTGTATAATTTATTTGCAGAAGTCAAGTCAAAAAGCAATACCACAGTAGTCCAAATGACAATACGTTTGTAGTCGCAGTCCTCTCTGGTGGAATATACAGTAGGATAATAATGTAGTTTGAGGAGCAGGGCATCATTTAAGTTGTTAAACGCTCAAAACACTAGTATCCCGAATTCACTTTCACTATCGCTCAGTTGACGCGCTTTTCCTTTTTAAATCACGCATTACCGGTGGAAACACTGCAAGTGGCAATCTATGACGGTACCGGCGACAGCCAATGAGCGTTTGATTATCGCTGCCATTAATTATTCTGGCCAATGACTAGTAGGGAGCCGTTTCCCGGTCAAATTTGAATATGCTGCTGATCGGCTTCTTGTACAGTCAGTGACAGTCTGCTTCGGTCGCTCCTCAAGCAACGGCTTTCACGTGGATTATTTTACGTCTGACTGTTTAATTCATATTTTGAGCGAGTTTTGGTTGTGGAATGAAGATTGAGAACAAACAAACGCGAATATGGACTTTTTCCAGCAGCTAAAGATCATGCAAACTGCAAAAGGTAAGTACCCTTTACTATTATATAAAGTTCTATAGACTGTAACGTTAGTTATATTAAGATACAGTTTACTGAAGTGATATACTAATCGCGATTACATATCTACATATATCTACCAGTGTGTGTTACTGTGTTTTGTTAGTATGAGCTAATACTGTTAGGTGCGGCTAGGCGGTAACATAACATTATGTTTATGTCTTGCTGAATATATGAAGTAAAAGAAATCTGCACCTCACTTGAATAGTCAAATACAGACAGTTTACTTAAGATGTAATTGACCTAAATACAGTCGCTAATGTTTTGAGTCCAGATTAACTAACCCGGTTGGTGTCAGTTACTGGATCTGTACATTTTGTTCTTAAAGTTACAGCAATATAATTAAGCCTAACGTTACCAGCAGTCGTTCTTAATTATAATCAAACACTAAAGAGAAAATCATTCAATGTACTTAACTTGCCTTTGTATTAGTCCTATTGTTTGTAACGTTAATTTGCTACTTTGATCGCATGTTGAATGAAATACAATATAGAGCTTGGCCAACTACGTCACTGCGCGTAGAATTATGGGTAGTTGCCGCCATGTTTTATGTAACGTCGTCAGCCGTCAGTATTACAAGATAGTAGGCTACTATTAAAAAGAAGAAAAAAAAAACAATGCACAGATCCGAGGAAAAGCTAAATCTTCCATACCGAGAAAAGCTTAATGAAGTGTCAAAGCTGAGGTATTTAGAAAAACTAAAAATAATCAACGGCTCGATCCTTACGAGCATAAAGAGTGGTGGACGATCTAAATGAGTTAACGTTACCGCCTTACCGCACGTAACATTCCCAGATGGTGTTTTCCTACTTTGTTTGTAGTGTTATTTGCCGTTTTACCTACTGCATTGTTACCTGTGTTCTTGAGACTTAAAGTATACAGCACTGTTACATCTTACACCTGTTGTGTTTGCACTATAGTAGTAGTGGAACTGAACTTTTCAATTTAGTTGATTCTTATGTTACTGTGAACTGTGCACATTTACATCAGTGTGTTATCCACAAATAAAGGGATATAGAAATGTTCGTGTTTTTTCAATTTATTGCTGCAACGTGGTATGCAATATGCAAAACAGATAATGCATGTTTAATGCTGCGTTCCAGGCAAGTCGTGCCAAACTGTCTGAGCGCATTTATTATTATTAATTTGAATGCAACGCTATATTGTCCTAAAGTCTATTTTTCCACCATGTACCACTTGCATAAACAACGCACCGCATGTGATATCAGAGCTCGGAACTGGGAGTACGTTGATCTAACGTTAGTACGAGTTCACAGATGGGAAATCACAGGTTTGACAGTGCACTTTCACCGGTAGAAGGCTGGAAAAACACGGGTAACGGGTTGCCTGAAACGCGGCATAACTGAAGGCTGTAAAACATTGTTTGTCTATGTATAAGTACACATACATGTGTATATTTTATACCTGTTATATCTATATATATATATATACATATATTAGTAGTCAACATTCGAAGTGGATCAAAAAAGTTAAAGTCCTAAGACATGATTTTATTATGACAACTTTGATGAAAGCTTTCGATCCACTTCAAATGTTAACTAGTGTATATATAAATAATTTAAATTTTATATATGTACATGTGTATATACATATAAATACACGCAATACATGAACATATTTACACAGAAAAGTTTATGTTGGATGACATTCCTTGAGAGCAACTGATTTGACAGCATTAATTTCTTAATTCATGGTTTCATAACAACGCTGGGGCACATATTAGTCAACTAATGCTTTTCCCTCTAACTGCTTGTACCCACGCCATGCAACGCCGTTTTGTTAACTCGGACACTTGGGATCCAAGGTGATTGTCCAAGCTGGAAAGCTGGTAAAAACAAACATTTGACAGTCGGCGTACATGCTGGTAATCGGTGAGACTGTGGCAATTAGCAACACAACAATAGTTCACCAAAAATTATTATTTATGCAGAATAAAGTAGACTAAAACTTCACGATCACAATCAAACACAGTGTTCACCGCAGCTCCGTTACCTAAATTCCCAACATGCATTGCGTTGCTGACGTCACGTTCCCAGACTCTATAATAAATAACTATACTGTAATGTATTACTATTGTGAAATAATATGGTCATATCGTGCAGCCATGCTAGTTTTAAGATCAAACTCACAAAATGTGACAGAACTTCAAAATGAGTAACCTGAGAACACTGTTATGTGAACTCATCTGACAGAGAGAGGACCTGAGTGAAAGCATGATCATTGGACTCCATGGAGAAGAATACTAGATGTAAACCAGGATTTTGGATCAGCTGTGCAGATTTGGTTTGGAGCTGGTGAGTACATTTTTGCAAGCCCATGTCTGTCAGTAAGTAGATAGTGTTTTATCAAACAAATAAATTTTAATGTAATTGATTGCTTGTGTGTGTGTTTCCCCCTTATGATCCTGAAGTTTTGGGAATGAAAATCTTCTACATGATCTTCAGAGGAAGTAAGTATTCATTTCTAACATTAAGATTCTACATCATGTCATTCTTAACATTAAGACACACTAACATTAGAAATGTTCATATTATTTTTCTTCTGTTTTTTAATTTAATTTTATTTTTATCTTTTTTCAATTTGTTTTGTTTGGTTTTTTACCCCCAGCTGATTCAGCTGATTACTGACCATTTGGAGGAGGACTGCTCTTCATCTGGTGTGTCTGTCACTTCTGGTGCAGAGTCATGGACCTTTTGTTGTATGTTTTGGTTTTACTTATTCTCACACTACATTAATTATCAGAGCTACAGTGGTGCCAAAAATTATTAGAACACTAGTATACTAGCCTTAACTAATGGTTTAAACTTAACTATTTCTATCATTTGCTATAGTGTGTCAGTATGAAATATGTCTACATTTTCAAGTGTTCATTTTGCCATTAATTATAATAATCAGTGACACAAGGAGTATGAAAACAGACAGTGCTTCACACAGAGGTCTAATCTCATCATCTAAATCCAGAAGAACTGTGGCAACATCTCCAAGATGCTTAAAGAAACCTACCAGCAAAGCAGTACTGTTAAAAGTTTTAAGCACTTGTGTACAAATTCTGTAAAATGAGAATGTTGATAAATATCATAAATGTCAAAAATGTTATGTTTTCTTCATCAATTAACTTCTTTTGACCATCATCTTGTGTTTAAAGCAGCTTTTGCACAAGGTGCACTTGCAGATAGTTTTTCAGGTTTACAGGTGGGTCTCTTGAAGTATCTTGGAGACGTTGCCACAGTTCTTCTAGATTTAATCTGTCTCAGTTTGTTCTGTTTCTTCATGTCATTCTGTGCAGAATGGATGATGATAAAATCAGATCTCTGTTTGGAGCACTGGCTGTTGTCAAACAAAAATCTTACTGGATTATTACATTTAATGGCAAAATTAATGTTTAGAAATATAAAATAAAATTACCAATTGAAACACTACAGCAAAAGATAGACATAACTGAATTAAAATCATTTTTAGCTGGTAAAAATACTAGTGTTCTAATAATTTTGGACACCACTGTATATGATGCCCATGAATTAAGATAAAATGATGTGGATGAGATAGAAATGCATTTTTAGTTCAGTTTCTCCTTGGAGCTCTGAATAACTGGTTATGAAAAATTCAGTAATCTAAATTTTGATCTGAAACTAATAAAATTGTTAATCTTGACAATTTTGTAGATGTACTGGTTTTGTATTTATTCAGTTCTAAAGGACTAGTTCAATTCTGATACAAATATTTCCTGCTGATAATTTACTCACCCCTGTGTCATTTAAGATGCTCTTGTCTGTCTCTTTTTCTGTCGAAAAGGTTTTTGAGGAAAACATTCCAGGATTTTTCTCCATATTTCGATGGGAGCCAACGGGTTGAAGGTCCAAAATTAATTAAAAATTAATTGTCAATGCAGCTTCAAAGGGCTCTACATCATCCCATCCAAGGAATAAGGGTCACTGGGAACTTGTAAAGCCCTTTGAAAGCTGTATTGAACTTTTGAAACCTTTATCCTTGACCTTAATCCCACTGAAGTCCACTATATGGAGAAAAATCCTGAAATCTTTTCCTCAAAAACTTTAATTTCTTTTCGACTTCAAGAAAGAAAGATATGAACATCTTGGATTACATGTGGAAGAGTGAATTATCAGGAAATATTTTCTAATAGTTTTAAGTTAAACATATATTTAATTAAACGTTTTGATGAAACTGTCCCATGTTCTTTTAATGTAATTGTGCTGTATTTCTTTAAAAAATTGCTGAAATGTAAAATATTAATTTTATATGGCATTTGCACAGACTTTGTGCTGCAGACTGTTTTTTGTCTTTTAAATAAAACTGTTAATTTTCCACCTTGAGCATGCTTTGACACTTTATTGAAGGTTTTTTATTGTAATGATTTGTAAAATAACAGTGTTTCTCTGTAGAACATTTAGTGCTTTCATTGTAATAATCTAGGTAAAGTTTGTCAAATAAGGGTTTTACACTGTAAAAAAATGGTCAAACGACTGGCAGCTACGGCTGCCAAACAAAAACCATAAAGTTAAAGTAAAATATTGTAACCAAAAAAGGGGAAAGTCTGTAAAATAAGGGTTTTACACTGTAAAAGAGGTCCCGTAAAAAAACGGTCAAATGACTGGCAGCTACGGCTGCCAAACAAAAACCGTAAAATTAAAGTAAAATATCCTAATTGAAACAAGGAAAAATCATTAAAATAAGGGTTTTACACTGTAAAAAAGTCCTGTAAAAAACGGTCAAATGACTGGCAGCTATGGCTGCCAAACAAAAACCGTAAAATTAAAGTAAATTATCGTAATTGAAACAAGGAAAAATCTGTAAAATAATGTTTTTTTTTCTGTAAAAGCTTTAATGAAAATTTCTGTAAAATTATTGTTTTTGCACTTTATTTCAATTAAGATATTTTACTGTAATATTACGGTTTTTGTTTGGCAGCCGTAGCTGCCAGTCATTTGACCGTTTTTTTTACGAGATTTTTTTTTACAGTGTAATATCTTTTTACTCAGACTGGCAAAGATTAAAGGTTGCGGTTGCTTGGATCCTCAAGCTGAAAAGAGCTCTATCGAAACTGTGTAAAAAGAGAAAAGAACTTCAGTTTGCAAGTGCTAATGGAGCACAATTACTGAATGTGACAAAGGAGATGCAAGCCTTCAAAGATTCACTGGGAAATCAAAAGTTGTCTTTAAAAAATCTCACAGAAGCTGAGACAGCCATAGTTGCCTTTTGTCAGCAAGAAAGATTCCCAGATGAAATTGCTGCATTGACCTCCAAGAATCCAGTAATACCCAGGGCCCGGTTTTTCAAAAGTAATCCACTAGGATTTTGGATAACGGATTGGATCAAATCTTGAAAATGGGTTTTTCAAAAGAAAAAACGGATTACATAATCGGATTAGATCACATAATCTAATCTTGGTTTTGATCCGGATCAAACCTTAAGTATGGGTTTTTCAGAACTTTTCTGTAGGATTTGGATCACTTTGATCCAAAAAATCTGGATTAAACTGATCCCATCAGAAGGGTGGATTCAACGTGGATTTCATGCCCAAAATGTAATGAAAACTTTAAAAATGTATTAAATAATACTATATTTGGATCATGCAATATCTTACAAGATATCCTATTTATTCATAAGGTTTTAATTTTATTTGTTCATCCGTCAGGCTACAGTGATTAGGTAGGCTTTAACGTATTCAGCCTTTCAGTATAGACCTACAACAAAGTAGAAAGAGTTTGGCCTCTGTCACTAATTGATATATATATTCATCACAATCGAAAATATTTTTGTTTTTAGAATATTTATTAGTGATGCATGCAATGATTACAGAATAACCAAAAAAAATAAATAAATGCAAAGAAATCACTGTTTTTTGAATTTCAAAACAAATCCAAATCAGAAATAGTGTCTAACTATTGCGTCCCTTGTTGCACGTCCTGTTTGCTCGTTCTGGCAGAATGCAGGAGGTTGGTTAGGGTCTCCAAGCGGCTCAGGTGCATCATTGTCAGCACAGAGAGGGACATTGCGCTTAGTAGCGATGTTGTGCAATGTAAGTTTTTTTTTTTAATTCAATTTAATTCAATCTATATTTGAAACTTGTTATAAATATCCTCAATGTACAGTGTTTGTGCTGTAGGTCTCAGATGAGCGGACTGCTGGAAGAGGATGGGGTGGGGTTTTTCTTGATTTTAGTTTTTTTTTTTTTTTTTTTTTTTTTTAATGTGTGTGTTTTCATTTCAAATAAAAATAAACTTATATTGACCCCACACTGGCTATTCTACTTGTTGCTCTTTACATATCTATAGTTCTACATTGTGATTTCCTATCCTGTTTGAGCACTGGTTATCCAGATTTGGTGATCCTGAAAAGTTCCTATCCGGATCAGATTGATCCAATCCAATGTTGCTTTGAAAAACTGGCTCAAAAGTAAGCTGGATTACGTGATCACGGATCGCAAAAAAAAGGATTACTAAATCTGGATCAATTTTATCCGGATTAAACCTTTTGAAAAACCGGGCCCAGGAGTAGTAGCATCTACAGAATGGACCCTGTGCTGGAGGGAGGACTTCTGCGTGTTGGGGGCCGGCTGAGCAAAGCAGCTATTCCTGAGGGCCTAAAACATCCCCTCATTCTGTCAAAGGGCCAACACATCTCCTACCTTATCCTCCATCATTACCACTTGCAGCTTGGTCATGGAGGCAGAAGTCATGTCCTTTCTTCTGTAAGGAGAAAATTTTGGATCACAAATGGCATTTCGGCTGTGAAAAAGGTCATAGCAAAATGTCTATTCTGCAAGCTGTATGGAGGAAGAACAAGTGAACAGAAGATGGCAGACCTGCCCAAGGAAAGAGTGATTCCTGATCTACCACCATTCACCAACGTTTGCGTAGATTATTTTGGGCCAATTGATGTGAAAAGAGGGCGCAACATCGTCAAGCGATATGGAGTGTTGTTTACTTGCATGACAAGTAGGGCTGTGCACCTCGAAGTGGCTTATTCTTTGGACACTGACTCTTGCATCAATGCTTTGTGGAGGTTCATCTCTCGTAGAGGACAAGTGTCACAAATGAGATCAGATAATGGCACCAACTTCGTGGGAGCAGAAAGAGAGCTTCGTGAAGCCTTAGCAGCTTTAAACCATCACCAGATTGAGAAAGCCATGTCTCATAGAGGAATAAAGTGGAGTTTTAACCCTCCATCTGGATCACATCATGGTGGTGTTTGGGAGCGCCTCATACGTATGGTCAGAAAGATTCTGCATTCTGTGCTGCGGCAACAAACATTGGATGATGAGGGATTTCATACTGTGCTATGTGAAGCTGAAGCAATGCTCAATGATCGCCCCATCACAAAGTTGTCAGAGGATCCTAACGACCTTGAAGCTTTAACACCAAACCACTTGCTTCTCCTGAAAGGGAAACCAGTTCTCCCGCCAGGACTTTTTGACAAAAAGGAGCTGTATTCCAGGAAAAGATGGAAGCAAGTTCAGTACATCTCTGACCTCTTCTGGAAAAGATGGATCAGAGAGTACTTACCATTACTCCAAGAACGACAGAAATGGACCAAAGAGAAGAGGAGTTTTATGCCTGGAGATATTGTTGTCGTTATGGACTCCACAACACCAAGAGGATCTTGGGTGCTTGGCAGAATTTTGAAAACCTTTCCGGATAAGAAGGGTTTGGTCCGAGTGGTTAGTGATTGAAAGACCTGTTTGAAAGACCTGAAAGACCCAACGAATGTGATTGAAAGACCTGTTACAAAAATATGTTTATTATGTGAAACTACATCTTGATGTAATATGAGGTGAATGTCATGTGGAAACTTTCACTACACCGAATGTGTATTGGAATATTATTTTGATTTGTTTCATTATTATGGCTCCTTTTAAGTTAATTTTTTTTTGTTAATTGCTATGTCTTTTGCCACACGCAATTAGGGGTTGGCGTGTAGGAGCCATGTTTTCATTTAAGTTTCCCCCCATCCACTAGAGGGTGGTGTTTTCATAGTTTGGGTGTTCTGCCTGTGGCCGGGGATTATCTAAGGTCAACTGTTTGTCATTCAGGTGTGATGATTGAGGAGGCGAACAGTTTTTTTTAGTGTGTTCAGTGACAGGCGTTTGTCTAAAAGGGAAGACTAATAAATGTTCATCTTATTTATAATGAGAATGTGATCATGAGCCTTATTGAATTCACGTAAGAAAGTAATCTATCAGTCATCAACCGGTAGCATTTAGTGGTACTTAGACGCTACACGAGTCTTTAACCTTATTGATCAACAACAGTAACGTTAAACTGATTCCTAAAAGCTGCAAGATATAACGCAAAGTAATTTTCATTAGAACAAGCTATCGTAATATAGATAATTACGTTATATAAAGCATAGATAAGCATGATGAATTACACCATATCTTACCACCGCAATCTTGTTTAACGCTGATTGGCCTTCTTCTTCTTAAAGTTTGTTTGGCGGTTTGCAAACAACTGATAAGTGCTTTACCGCCACCTGCTGGACTGGAATGTGAAAAAAAAAGTTTAACGCTGATTGGCCAATACAGTAAAACTACTTTCACCAATCAGAAACCTTTTGGCACGCCCCCTACCTTTTGGCACACCGCTACCTTTCGGCATGCCCATTGCTCCAGGCTGCAGCTACCCCTGTCTCGACAACTTTGTCCCGGTCCGCAAACTACGTCTCACAACCAAACACACGCGAGAAGTGACATGGAAACAACGCAAGGTCAGGCATGCAAGTTCTCACGTGAGACTGGTATTATTATAAAAAAAAATGGTAGCCCGCAAGAAGCTTGTCATACAAATTGCATGTGCACTCATTTGCAGCGGAAAGAAAAGAAGCCAAAGCTATTCTTGTTGATATTGTGGTCTATACCTTCGTAACTCCTCCCCTAACTTCCCGCTGGCCTGCATGTTGCTGTCTCATTGGCTGAAGGTAATCTATGGAGTTATATGTGTGCCTCATTCCTGAGCGAGTAATTGTAAGTTTTGAGCACAGAGAACTATATTTTGCAAGCACATTACATTATATTTTGAACAGAAATTAACAATCGCAAAAAAAAAAAAATCGTTTGAGCAAAGAAAAAACGATTCCGTGCTCAATAAATGTATTTGCTATTATCCATATTAACGTGCAATAATAACCCCTCTCACACAGTTTACTCAGGTGCTCTCTCACAAACGTATTCTCTGCGCTCCTGTCAAGTCCCCCCCTCTCTCAACCTCTTAATTCTGTGCGCGCTCAACTCTTGACACACACGCTCGCTCAACTTGCAACAGCGTTACAAGTGTGCCACAAAATCAACCAATCGGAAAATTAAAGGTCAATTGTGATTGGCTGTTGGTCTCCAATCAAATCGCTAGTAGAACCAAAGCCCGTCTTGTAGAACTATCCATAGATATCCATATCCATCAGTGATGCATGGGTTGATCTGAAATGAGCGGGTGGCTGCGGTTTCGAGTCATCCAAAAATATTTTTAATGATATTCGGGTCGTGGTCAGTCGGGTCGTTTGAAATAAAGATGCCAATTAAACCTTGGTAATTTATATAGTACTAGACACACTTTTTTATGAAATACATAGGCCTACACTTTATTGGCTGAATGATATTTACCTTTAAATGTTGAGCGTTATTAACTGTTGAATAAATGCTGACGGGGGACAAAATGCCCGATTTCCCAACACGTTGAACTGAGCAATGCCATTGTACCATTTTAATAGGCTACTTTTAAACGCAAATAGCTCATGTCAGCTTTATGTATTTTCTGAGAGGGGGTGGGATTTTTGTTGGGAAAATCGGCGGAGAGATGCACACTTCAATTAGACTGGATAAACACATGCAGCATCTTAATTGTTAAGAAAATGGTATTCCTAATAAATGTCTCGACTATTCAGATTATGTCAAATGCTTCTCTTTCTTTTTGGAATTATTAGACACATTTATTTATTACATTTATTAGACATATTTCACTGGGCCTATGTCTTTTCAAATGCCTAGGTCTGTTTAATTTCCTTAATTATAACATTTCTAGCACTATTTTTAAACGTTTATTCAAGCAATAATATATAAATTACCTCATGTATATGCTTGTTTAAAACCAGGGATTAAAAACGAATTCCAAGTAAAAACTGTATTTTTACTTTACATTTCCAGAGATCGAAACAAACAAAATTAAACATTACTTAATAATTTCAAGGCACTATAATTTCCTTATTCATTTGATACAACTATTATAGCTATAATATATATATATATATATAAAATATTATTTTGTCATATTCGTGATTCCTGAATTTATATGAAAACTTTGTTTTGAAGTGCATTCGTTATATTTGTATGAGAAAAGTCGTTAACCCAGCCTATTAAGTTGATTTAATATTCTTGATCATTTTTAGAAGAAGTTAAAAGTTAAGAAAAAAAGGAATGAGCTTGTAGTCTCTAATATTTAGGGCTATATGCTAATCTTTTTCTTAACTTTTATTACACTGTAGATCGAAATAAAACAATTCTTGATCATATTTAACATCGGAGAATCACTGACATCATTTGAGTACTTCGAAAATTAAACTATTTAAATCTGTATAAAGGAAAGACAAACTAAATCACAACAAGAACAATCTGTATTTTTCTTGTAATCAAGAACATTTCTTTTGACAAAATAACCTGATTAATACCGAATGATGTTTGACAGTGAACGCATCTCCACCGCAGAGCCGCATATAATCGCTGCTGTCAGTCGCAAATATTAATCATGCGGGTCAAGAAGCGGGTCGGGTACAATATTTTCTTTTTCTCTTTTTTGTGGTCCGAGTTGCGGGCGGGTTAGTTGAAAACGTCGGTCGTGTTCGGGTTGTTTATACATTGACCTGCGCATCACTGATATTCATATATCCATATATAATCCTTTATTATATGATATATGGAACTATCTACAGCATCCCGGAAGCTTACTAAAAAAAAGAAAAAATAACTGACTACAGTGAGACTAATGGATTAAAAGTTAAAATAATAAAAGTTAATAATAATAATAAAAAAAAAAACCACTTACAAAATGTGTTTTAATCCATTAGTAGTTAGTTATTTTTTCTTTTTTTTAGTAAGCTTGACCAGATGAGATCGGTTGAAATTCGGGACGGGGGGGGGGGGGGGGGTCATTAATAATGAATAATAAAGATAATGAATTTCAAACGAAAGTGACTGAACCAATCATGTTTTTATTAATATAAGTAGCCTACATATACATATAATTTTATATAATATAGAAGTTACGTTAGGCTATTTTTATACTTCAAACTGAAGTTAATGAACCAATCATATTTTTATTAACAAGTACATATGCATATAAATTGATATAGCCTAATACGTAGGCTACAGAAGTATTATTTTGAACACGGTGCCTTCTTAAAGAAGGACGAGACCAACTTGTTGGTCTGTACTGTCACGGTGTTGGTACAGTGTAATTTGCTGCTAGCAACATCTTAATGTTTATCGTTAAAAAATAAACAGTTATACTGTAAATGCAGTTAGAAAACGTGAGAAACACCATAATAGCGACCATAACCAGATACTAATTGTCATATTTTTACGTTTTTAGTCTTTCTGCAATCTTTCTCTCACTGTGGGAGATTGAATGAGTTTCAGTAAAGACTGCATTCAAGAAATACGATAAAAAAAAATGTATGCTGAATGCAATTCGTTGCCTTGTGTTTTTTAAACACTATTTTCATCTTTTCTATTATGTCAAATGCCATTTTTGCTCGCCTTTTATAATATTCAGTTATGTTGTATATTTGAATATCATAAAATAACATGAATAAATTATTTTTTTTCTTATTTAACATTAAATCGTTAAATCAAAACATATAAAAAAGAGAGTGTTTGATCATGTCCAAATACACATTCAAACGTATTTTACCTTAAATATCAAACTAACTGTAATATAATACTATATTATAAAATGGTTAGTTCCATTCCTCAATTCTGATTGGTCAGCAGCTGTGTCGTATTCATGATACGGCACGGCTATGACCACTTCACTCAACGGTTTTGTGTATCATTGAACCTCCTTAGCAACCGACCTTAGCAACGTAAACAAAGCTTTAGCAGTTAGGGACTACTTTTTACAGCGGAAGGCAGTTAATGATTTTACTTTATGAAAACGTACAGCTTAATATATATAAATTAATATATATTTTTGATTTTAATATTTTTATTGTGTGGTAACCGTTTTATAAAAGCAATAAGGTACTTGAGGCCGTGCTGTATCACTCCGCTTCGCGTCGTGCCTAACAACGCCCTTCAGCCGTGATTTATTCATGATACAGCAGGCCTCTCGTACCTTATTGCTTAATTAGAAAATGTTATCTTTTAAATGGTCAGGATCATTATTGCACATATTATTTAGTACAAAAAAAAGCCTCCTCAAATATTAACTAAATAGAACTGAACTATATATTACAATTATTTAATTGAATAAAAGTTACGTGTTTGGTCACATTTGACTGCCAAAAAGTATGAGAACATATTAATTATGTCTCTTTATCACTGCCCAGATTAAAATGCGATTGTAAAGCGTATTCAGAGAAGTTATCAATACACAATCAATGCACATGTGTTAATAATTTCTCGAAATTGCTGCAAATATAGTAAAACTGCTGTCTATCCTATTTAAACCCATTCAAACATATTGACAGCGCGGAGTTGTTTGGAACTATTGGGCGCTCTACGAACCACGTGACCGCGCGGCGGCGAGATCAAAGCGTGTCGTAACTCTCTTTCTCTATGGCTCTGGGTATATCTAAAAAAAAATAATAATAACAAGATGCTGCAGCCAATGAGCAGCCGGCGGGGGCTGGTTGCCAGGCTGCAGGATGACTCAACCTCGCTCCACGGACAGTTTTTTTATGTTTTATCAGACAATAACTATTTAAGATTTTGCTTCAGTATAATTTTCGGGACAATTAGAGCGGGATTCGGGATTCGGGACAGCAGCTTAGATTTCGGGACTGTCCCGAATTTTTCGGGACGTCTAGATAGTTCCATAGATATCATATAATAAAGAATTATATATGGATATATAGATATGGATATCTATGGATAGTTCTACAAGACGGGCTTTGGTTCTACTAGCGATTTGATTGGAGACCAACAGCCAATGACAATTGACCTTTAATTTTCCGATTGGTTGATTTTGTGGCACACTTGTAACGCTGTTGCAAGTTGAGCGAGCGTGTGTGTCAAGAGTTGAGCGCGTACAGAATTAAGAGGTTGAGAGAGGGGGGGACTTGACAGGAGTGCAGAGAATACATTTGTGAGAGAGCACCTGAGTAAACTGCGTGAGAGGGGTTATTATTGCACGTTAATATGGATAATAGCAAATACATTTATTGAGCACGGAATCGTTTTTTCTTTGCTCAAACGAATTTTTTTTGCGACTGTTAATTTCTAATGTAATTTGCTTGCAAAATATAGTTCTCTGTGCTCAAAACTTACAATTACTCGCTCAGGATTGAGGCACACATATAACGCGATAGTAATCGCCGATGTGATTTTCAGTCAGATCACCTTTCACACGGCATGATTTTGAATCGCCGATAGGTCCAGATATTTAGCATGCCAAATATCTCACGGGTGTCAGCGACACGTCGGCGATTCTCTCAGATCGCATCTTTGATAATTCACACTGTGTGATTGTCACTCACGTGAACGAGCACCGACTTGCCTGTGATTTCGGCATTTGTCGGCGATTTCTCAAAACCTGTCGGCGAGTCAAAATCGGGGCTAAAATCATGCAGTCTGAACTAGGCTTTAGGCACACATGCAATAATCATGCTGTCTAATCAGCATCTTTATATGCCACACCTGTGAGGTGGATGGATGGATATCTCGGCAAAGGAGAAGTGCTCATTTAGACAGATTTGTGAACAATATTTGAGAGAAATAGGCCTTTTGTGTACATAGAAAAAGTCTTCAATCTTCGAGTTCAGCTCATGAAAAATAGGGGCAAAAACAAAATGTTGTTTTTTTTTTTTTATTTTTTTTTTATTTTTTTTTTTGTTCAATGTATATTGTTCTGCATAGCACCTTGGTTCTGGTTAACCAATTAAGCAAAAGCAAAAATAGTTTTGCTTTACTGTGTACTGTATAGGTTGTATATGGTTGAAATGACAATAAAAGCCTACTTGACTATTTGTTGAAAATGAACATGAACTAAATATTATTTCATAATAGCCTACAGTAAAATAGAACTCACTATGACACATTATGTTAAAAAATATTGATCAAAATAAATATGAAAAATAATCAGATTATACATTTTTAGCATTTCAGGGATTGCTATTAGAGGTTGTACATATAAATCTTACGAAAATCCATGCGAAAATAGCTTATATTAAATCTAACAAAACAACATTATGGTACAAAACTGTAGGTGGCCGGACTCTAACAAGACCTGATCCGCCCTAAACCATGGGCGAATTCCAAACGGCTATTTTGCGCCCTTCAAGGGCACTTCTAGAAGGGGACGCCATTTGTAGGGACGTTCCAAACGAAAGTGAGCAACTTAATCCCTTCACGAAGGGCCCTTCCAGAAGGCCGTTAGAGAAGGGAACATTCCATGGTCACTTCACGGAAGTGATTTCCGTTAGTGATCACATGATCTTCAGTTAGGAGCTCTTGCAATGCATTTTAAAGCAAAGTTGGGGTTGATTTCGACTTCACATACATACTTAGGTAGAATAGGCTGATTAAATTTGTCTTTATTTCAATGTAATACAAAATATTTTTCGTCAGTGAAAAAAATGTAATTTAAGACGGTAGTGTAAGCAAGTTTAAGCATGTTTAGTTTAAGAAAAGTGTAATAGTAAATAAAATAAATATTTAAATAAAATAATAATGAAAAGAAGTATTTATTTACAACAACTGATAAGAGTGCTGAATGCTGCACGCACACGCAGCGTTGTCAAGGTAACATTTCGTCAGTCGTTCCCTTTGCAAAGGGAGTTCCAAACGCTTAAAAGAGACAGAAATGCCCTACTCCCTTAAAAGAACTCACTTCAAAGGGCTCTGCCCTTCGGAGGGAGTAGGGCATAGGGATCCGCCCTTCCGTTTGGAATTCGCCCCAAATATGGTTCGTCTTACTTTCGGTCTGAAACAGGTGGCCGCCTGGCCGGGTCTGTGGGGCCTCAGCCGGATATCATGGTGTCATGAGCACATGCCGCCACCTACTGTTCAGTTTAATGTATCTCACTCCATGTCTTTTAAATCTAGATAAATAAATAACTCGTTTAATCGTTTACTCCATGTCTAGATCCATCAGTACACAGCTGCATGTTCAGCTCCTCCAGCATCCATCCCTCTGGATCCATACTGATGGATTACGTCATAGCTACAATAAATTTAAATTCTATCACTCAATCGTGTATTATTACTATTAACTTCTATTCCGAATAGATACATTCTCTATCTTGTCCATTACTGTTAAGATAATTAGTATTATTTTTTCTCTTTTCTCTTGTATATAGTTTCAGCGTAGTTTCCAACGTATGTGTTCAATATACCAGGGATATGTACCACGCAAATTCACTGACATTTAATTTGCCTCATCCAGTAGGACATTAATTATTGCTGAATCAATCTGGAGAAAGTAGCCCAAAAACACAGTAGAAACACAGCAGCCCATCTGTTGTACTTTTTTTGGACATACCATTCTAATAAAAACAGAGGTGTGATTTTCCATCTCATGTCTACTGTAATGCATAAAAGTCTAGGCTCACACAAAAAGATGCATATCAAATGTAAATGCATAACTTACAAAACAATATTTTCCTATTCCTTTGCAAAACTACTTATTTTTAATTAAGCATGAACGCTGATGCTTTGGGTGATATACCCATCCATTAGAATGGTACAATCTATGGCGCTCTCCTTTCGCTCTTTTTTCTCAGCGATCTGCCGCAATGAGGTAAGAGATTGAGGCCTATTGCAGCAGAAATAACCAAAATCGTTTAAACTATTATGTTATTCTCTGATGTTTTGATCAGATGTTAAAGTAAAGACGTTTTCTTTTCTACATTCATATTTCCGGCATTGTAATGCGCTTTAGAGCTACTGTCAAACTTGTAGGCCGTAGTTTGCGTAGTGTTCCACGTTGTTTGTCGCGTTCGGACCAACACAACTGCCCTTATAGAATTGGGAAAAATTAGTTAATAGGATAAATAAGTATGATTCGGTTCAACTGCTTAAGCGAAGGTGCATTATGCAGAAAAGTAACTTTACCATGTTGTTTCCAAGGTGTATGAATTGTAGTAGTTTTGTATATGTACGTGTATTAGTACTATGTTATTACTTTCTGGTAACATATACTATAATATTTTGTACTAGTAGCATTTATTTAATATGCGCTCTATAAGGCAATAAACAATTTAAATTGCTTAAAATGCATTTTTAATTATGCTGTCATTTCTCTCTGTTGGAGATATTTAGATGAGTCGTGTGCACTTTTTGTGTTCATTAAGCGTTATAAATAAAAGTGCACGAGATGAGTTTTAATTATTTTGTATCTGTTCTTTCAGCATGCTCAGACTGCAGAAGCGCTTGGCGTCCAGCGTCTTGCGCTGCGGCAAGAAAAAAGTTTGGCTGGACCCCAATGAAACCAATGAGATCGCAAATGCCAATTCCCGTAAGATTTTACTTTTCTTATTTCAGCTCACAAATGCAACGTTAGGAAACATTTGCCATTGCTGTACTATAATAAGCAAAAAAAAAAAAAAAATGCCATTGCTGTTGTATAAGTATATGTTGTCACTTACCATCATGTTCAAATCATCTTGACTTTTTTCGAAAAAAAGTCATTCACAGATGGGTAAAACTAAAATAGTACTCTTAGAGGATACAGGGTCATGAAAGCATTTCCCCCTCCAATTTGTGTTTTTATTTTTAGTCCACTGTAAAGTATCTTTCTGGATTTCTGTCAGTCCTGCATTAATGTGCCAGTAGGTATTCATCTGTGTAGGTATACACCGATCAGGCATAACATTATGACCTCCTTCCTAATATTGTGTTGGTCCCCCTTTTGCTGTCAAAACAACTCTGACTCATCGAGGTATGGACTCCACTAGACTAGACCCCTGAAGGTGTGCTATGGTATCTGGAATCAAGATATTAGCACCAGATCAATTAAGTCCAGTAAGTTTGTTCTGTAGATCCCACAGATGTGGGCACCCTGGCTGATCTTCGGCAATGTAGCCCCATACACAACAAACTGTGATACATGGTGTATTCTGACACATTTCCATCAGAACCAGCATTAACTTCTTAAGCAAATTGAGCTACAGTAGCTCATCTCTTGGATTGGACCACATGGGCCAGCCTTCGCTCTTTCCCATGCATCAGTGAGCCTTGTTGAACTTGAACCCTGTTGCCGGTTCACTACTGTTCCTTCGTTGGACCACTTTTGATAGAACACCCCACAAGAGCTGCAGTTCTGGAGATGCTCATCTAGCCATCACAATTTGGCCCTTGTCAAACTTGCTCAAATCCTTACACTTGCCAATGCTTCTAACACATCAACTTTGAGGACAAAATGTTCACTTGTTGCCTATTTTATCCCACCCACTAACAGGTGCTGTGATGAAGAGATAATCAGTGTTTTCACATCACCTGTCAGTTGTCATAATGCTATGCCTGATCTGTGTCTGTTAGACTTATGCTGATGCACTCTCCATTACATTAAAAAAACACTGAAGCTGGGTATTATGTAGAGTTTGTATGATATATTGATTAGGGCTGGGTATCGAGTTCGATACTTTTTAAGCAGTGACCGATTTGTCTCGATACTATCGAGTATCGAAAAAATAATTTTCGTTCGGTACCAAATTTCGATACCCAAGGATATAATCTTGTCAACGTCAGTGAGCTAGAAAACGTGCGGTATCTTTAACGTGCCCGGATCAAATGCTGGTGATTAGCTGTGGCGAGGCTGCCTTGAAAATCAATAGTTTACGGCGGTTACGCCCACTCGCCCAGAGCTTGTCAAATGTGAGGCTGTAATGTACACTATACTTTAAAGCATAGCATAAATTTAACGCAAAGATGTATAAGCGATCAAAAGTAGTGCTACATTATGCCAATATTGACAGCAACAGCGTGCGATGCAATATTTGTAAAAAGGTTATCTTTTCCAAGACTGGCAACACGTCAAATATGAGAAAACACCAGACACATTCTGTCGGATACAATTCTGGCGCCTCAGTCTCAATATAGTCTCAGTATAGGTGCAACGCGACATACATTCACATCAAACGATAACTCAGCGACAGAGTTGCACTCATGCAGGGGCATAATTTTCACTGGGGACACGCTTTTCAAAATCCCGTTTGTGTCCTCCCACTTTCAAAAGGTTTTGTTAAAGTAATCTCTTGTATTGTAGAATGCACGCTCAGCGCCGCTGATTCGCGCGATCGTTGAAACGAAACCAAAAGTAACGCGCACACGCATTTAAAGCAATTTTAACACCCCACGTTTAGAGAACGACTCCCCAATGCGCGCAAATTAGGCTACATAAAATATTGAAGCTGTTATTAGTATGTGGGCTAATAAATTGTGTAGTTGTCTATTAATAGCTCTGTATCATGCTTGAAGATTCGGTCTCTGTTTGCACTTTGAATTTTGAAAGAGTAGCCTATTTTGATTATGGCTGTATTTATTGTCTACACGACTAAGAAAGAACTGTGTCGTTTATTTTTTGTTATTTATAATATATTTTGTAATTTATTTAGATTTTAATCTAAATGCAGTGGTTGCCTCTAATTTAAATGGCTGTACCTATAATAGAGAAAATAAACATATTGTTCATGTACTCATATTATCATTCATTCTTGTCCCTTGCTTAAGGTGTAAACTAAATATATTAAAAAGGCTTTCAGAATCAGCCCATTTGCTTGTAAAACATCGGCAATCAAAATCGACCA
The DNA here is from genome assembly GCF_049309525.1 of Garra rufa. Classification (NCBI taxonomy): domain Eukaryota; kingdom Metazoa; phylum Chordata; class Actinopteri; order Cypriniformes; family Cyprinidae; genus Garra; species Garra rufa. Next base: position 14,948,680 of record NC_133382.1, read on the forward strand.
TGAAGAATCAATATCGGTGCTACATGCTAATTTTTCTGAAGAAGAACTGTTGAGTGATTTCAGGTGATCTTAAAAGGTTAGTTCACAAAAAAATGAAAATTCTGTCATTAATAACTCACCCTAATGTTGTTCCAAACCCATAAGACCTTTGTTTTTCTTCAGAACACAAATGAAGATCATTTGGATTTAATCAAAGAGCTTTCTGATCCTCCTAAATTTACTGGATATGCATTTTCAATGCCCAGAAAGGAACCAAAAACATAGTCAATGTGATATAAGTGGTTCAATCATAATTATATGAAGCTGCGAGAATACTTCTGTGTGCAAAGTAAACAAAAATAACTTTATTCAAAGATTTATCTATGGAAGGATCAGAAAGCTCTTGGATTAAATCCAAAATATCTTCATTTGTAGATAATTAATGACAGAATTTAAATTTTGGGGTGAACTAAACCTTTAAGCAGCAGTGAGCCTCACAAATACTTAAATCTGATTGAGTTAAAACTGTTTGAACTTTATTAAAAAAACATTCACTGATATATTGTCTTAACTACACTTTGTTCATTTTGTGCTTTTGTTCCTTTGTTTATTGGTCTTAGAGATAAGCCTGATGTGAAAGTGTCACAAACATCCTGAAAAAGTAATCTAATACATTTCTTAAAATAAAAGTTTCGAAAAAAGTATCGTTCGGAACCGGTATCGAATTCAGGGTATCGGTATCGGTATCGAACATTTTGGAACGATACCCAGCCCTAATATTGATATGTTCTTTGTAAATAATATTGAATGAGGCATACTGTTAATATTAAAATACAGTAGTTTATATGAGCACATCTGAAAAATAATCAGGAAAGTGCATAATCAAAATGATCCTAAACATGAGAAATTCTTTATATTACGGGCTTTAAAATAACTCGCAAGATATAACATGTATAGTTTAAAGTGTCAAATGCTGTAACTGATACAAGTGCTGCTGATGGACAGACTGCTTGCTCTGTTTAATGTGCTAAATAAATGTTTTTCTTTATAACTTCTTATTCATCAAAGAATTCTGAAAAAAAAAGTGCCACAGGTAAAAAAAAAAAAAAAAAAAAAAAAAAAAACCTGTTTCCAGCACTGATAATAAATCAACATTAGAATGATTTCTGAAGGATCATGTGACACTGAATCCTGGAGTAATTATGCTGAAAATTCAGTTTTGTTCACAGGAATTTATTAGATTTAAATGTATATAAAAAAAAAGTAAACAGTGTAAAAACTGTAAACACTGTAAAATTATTTCACAAAAAATATATATTTTTGATTAAATAAACACAGTCTTAATGAGCATAAGAAACGTCTTTAAAAATTAATAAAATTCTTACTGATCACTCCAACATAAAAGACCCAAAACTATAACTGTAAAAATAGTGTGATTGAATGTTAATGCTATGTCATTCAAGCTGAATAAGGACCATTTTAAAACAAAATAATTATGACAATATAATATAAAAATAGATAAATTCCCCAGGAAAACAGATCAAATCTTGACATACGTTAACGAGAATTACCAAATATGGCTAAAATATACAGATACAATGTCAGAACGGTTAACCGATGTCCTCGAAAAAACGCTGGCATCATTTTCAATGTCAACAGTCAGAATAAGCCAATAAGTGATTGGGAAAAGCAACATAATTAGCAGGTATTTCACTCGTTTCATGCACACCCTGACAGCCAAAACTGTCATTCACTGATACATACTGTGCGATAATCAGACAATAGCATCAACAACAGTTTACTTTTGTGTCCCACTAACTTCAGACAGAACTAGAGGAAGTCTTTCGTCAAGTACGTTTTGTAGAACATAATACAGAACTTTGTAGTCACACTGGACCATTTGATCCAGGACAGGATTGCATAGTCCCACTTTTTAAATTTTTTTTATTGAATTCTGCTCTGTTTTTAGAGTTGCAATAATATTAAGGCTGAAGGCCTTAAGGCCACAGTAAAGTTCAGTGGTAGTAATGCTCAAATATAGCAATGTATGAGTGCTAAAGGTGTGAGGGAGTTGTGCATTATCACTCAGTGCCAAGAAGGGACAGAGCAGTGTACTTCGAGTTATGAAGGACATATTAAGTACTAGAATATTACATTTTGTTGAATTAAATCTAGAGGGTACTTATTTTTGCAATTTTGCATTTAAACAAAATTGGCTAAGTTACGTATTTTACAGATATAAATGGCATGTATTTCTCAGTTTTTATTAAGAATATGTTTAATACATTTAAATTGTCATCTTTATATGAATTATATTAGTGATCATTAAGAAAATACATATTTATATTTAATCAGAGGGGGTGTACTCATTTATGCTGTGCACTATATATTCAGGCCAATTTAGGCATTGTGTTCATTTAAATATACATTCAAAATCTGATCCGTTATTGCTCTAAACCTGTCACTCATGAATCATTACATCTGTCTGCTGTTCCCTGTTGATTGGCTAAAAGTATGATGGGCAATGTCAACATCAGCACCAGCCAATGAGTGATTGGATGAACTATATGGGTTTGTTTGTTAACCAATTAGCCTATATATTTTAGATGTTTGAAAACCTTCAAACTGACCCCAAACCAGCCCAAATCCGCCTAATCTGGCAACACTGTTTGTATGTCAGATGTCTGTGTTAAAACATTGTCAGTTTTAAAACTCCTTTAACACACTCCTTAAATGTATTAACCAATCTTGATTTCTTGTTTGTTAGGACAGCAAATTCGTAAGTTGGTAAAGGATGGTCTGATTATTAAGAAGCCTGTCACTGTTCACTCTCGTGCCCGATGCCGCAAGAACACCCTGGCACGTCGTAAGGGCCGACACATGGGCATCGGTACGTTATATATATATATAATGTTTTATTAAAAAAAAAAAAAAAAAAAAAATATATATATATATATATATATATATATATATATATATATATATATATTAATTTCTTTTTGAAGGAAAAAAAATGGTCATGTGTCATTATGATTTTTCACTTGTTGATTGGTTTGTTTCAATCTTAACTTTTCAGGTAAGAGAAAAGGTACAGCTAATGCCCGAATGCCAGAGAAGCTTTGCTGGATGCGTCGCATGAGAATTCTACGACGTCTTCTGCGTCGTTATAGGGAGTCCAAGAAGATTGACAGGCACATGTAAGTCACAAATTAGCTAGCTTTATGCTTTATTCTAGAGATGCACCAATCGACCGGCCAGGGACCAGAATTAGCCGATTTTCCACATGATTGGCCTAGACTGGTGACCGGCCGATTAGTATGCCGATTCTGAGCCGTCCATTGTAAATAAAGTGTTATTTGAGTGTTTCCTTTGAGGCTGATGTTAATTAATTTATGTGAGCTAGTTAATACTTGTTAACTGAATGCAATGTTTTATATATCTGCATTTTATTTTGATGATCCCTTTAGTCCATTGGTTCCCAAACATGTTTTTGGGGATCTACCTTCCTGCAGAGTTCAGCTCCAACCCTGATCAAACAAAACTGAACCAACTAATCTGGAATCTAGGATCTGAAGGAGCACTTGATAATTACAGACAGGTGTGTTTAATCAGGTTTGGAACTGAACTCTGCAGGAAGGTAGATCTCCAGGAACAGGGTTGGGCACCCCTACTTTAGTCTATTGACTATAAGCAACTTTGCAACTACATATCAACTAACTCTCAATAGAGTATTAGTAAGGAAGGAGCACTTGATAATTACAGACAGGTGTGTTTAATCAGGTTTGGAACTGAACTCTGCAGGAAGGTAGATCTCCAGGAACAGGGTTGGGCACCCCTACTTTAGTCTATTGACTATAAGCAACTTTGCAACTACATATCAACTAACTCTCACTAGAGTATTAGTAAGCTCAGGTTAAGGTTAGGGTAGGTAGTAGGGGTGGCACGGTTCACAAAACCCACGGTTCGGTTCGTATCACGGTTTTAGGTCACGGTTTTCGGTTTCTCTACGGTTCTTGTTTTTATATTTTTTTTTTTTTCACCGCATCGAGATAAAAACATCTCAACTTTTCAAAATTCTGCAAGCTCACCGCAGGCCATGTGACATGAACCAACCAATCAGCTTCATCCTTTCCTTTAATAAAATTGAAAGCACAGCCAAGTTGGATGAACAGCGTATCATAGCTGGCGCATCCTCCAACTCCGGGCAGCCTTCCTTATCTCTCCCACTTGCCATTTCTACACGTGACGTAACCTGCAGCACTCCACTTTTACTGTCTCTATGTCTACACACACCTCTTATTTCGCGCAAAAAGGACACTCACGAGGCTACATTGTGCATGCGTTGAACCGTTGAACCGTGCGACGCACACACGCACCGAACCGAGACAAGCGAACCGAACGGTTCGGTTGTTTTTCATGTACCGTGCCACCCCTAGTAGGTAGAATGTTAATTATAGTCAGTATGTGTGTTGGTGGACCATCAAAATTAAGTGTTGGCATATATTTGCAGTAGCAGACATGCTACTAATAGTCTAATTTAAGAGACCACAATGTCGATTCGTGTCCACCTTTAACATTTACTAATTTTAATGAATTTATTTTTGTCTACCTTGGAACGTATTGTTGTACTTTTTAAAAAATCTTCCTCCTGTCCTTCTGACTGCCTTCCTACTTGGTTTTTAAAGGCTTTATTTCAAATGGTTGGTCCATATATTTTAGCTATTATTAACAGTTTATTGTCTTCTGGCATTTTTCCTACATGTTTTAAACATGCCACTATTTATCCATTATTAAAGAAGGCTTCTCTAGACCCTTCCAATTCAAGTGATTTTAGACCTATTTCTAAGATTCCATTTCTATGAAATATCTTGGAAAAAGTTGTCAATGCAACTGTTTTCGTATATGAATAATAATTTAATCTCTGAAAAATTTCAGTTTGGTTTCCACTCTTAACATAGCACTGAAGCTGCTCTGGTTAAGGTCACTAATGACCTACTGCTTGCAGCCGATGATGGCTTGTATTCTATTTTAATCCTTGATCTTAGTTCAGCCTTTGGGACAGTGGATCATAATGTCTTGATAAACCATTTAAAAACTTATGTCGGTATCAGAGATGTAGCTCTGAATTGGTTTATTTCTTATATATATAAAAAAATATATATTTTAGAGCCTGCGCATGCGGTTTATTTTCGAGCCAATTTATTTCACCTAACAATCATATGAGAGGAACGCAGCTTTAACTAACGTTACAAGCCTATCAGAAGCAGAGAAGGGCGGGTCCTTGCAACACAGTATGATTGACACCCATACTGTCACGTTAGCATTGTCGGAGAAAAAAAAATGGAACGCAAGTTTATGAAGCCTGGGCATGATGTCCTAGCGATAGATAAAAGACTCAAAAATAAATGGCGCTGGGCGTGGATTGAAGAAAGTAGACATGGCGAGCCTTTTGGCAGTTGGTGTAAGAAACTGAGAGAGCCCGGGGCTTGTTTCTGCACGATTTGCTCGAGGAAGCTACCGTATGCCAGCAGCGGTAAGAAAGTGCTTGCTCGTCATGATTTAGATTCCGGTCATAGAGCCGGCAGAAGAGTCAATTTTTTAAGCACTTTAAGCTCTTGTTACTCTATTTACTCTATTCCCCCCCCCCCCCCGCGCAAAAAAAGTTCAGGCTCAGGATTTTTTTTTTTTTTTTAGAAATTCTTATGTGTTTTAATTTTAATCAAATGAATCAAATGAAATCAAATGAAAGCATAAACATTTATTTATTTTTAATCAAATGAAAAATAAACCCTTTTCATTTTTGGCAAACAAACAGAGGTTGAGTGTAAAAATCAATACATGGAAGAAAAATTTGATTCAGTTTAAAACGTTTAAATAATAATTGTAGTATTTTTTTCTACAATTAAGTGGTTAATCTTTATTTATTTTTCATCATATATATTGTTTATGTAAATTATTTAAATAGGAATATATAAACACCTACATTATACTGTACAAAAGTAAAACAAGACTAATATTGTTCTGTTTCATGTTAAACCGTACTTTTATTTTGACAGGTTGCCATGAAATTTCTGTGTGTACAGTATGATATGATGCTAGTTTTTTCAAATGAAACGGTAAAAATGACACTCACAGCAGCTTTGGAGATTGAGTTTATCTGTTCATGTGAAATGCAAAGGCCAAAAATTAGCGGGAGCGTCACGTGTGCTTCAGAATGCGTGTAGTAAAAAAAACTTGTCTCCGCCATTCATACATACAGAGGCAAACGGAACATGCAGGATTCATATTAAAACGGTCCTTTTGCATTTCAGTTTTCACAGACACTAGTCCATATCGCGATTTGAATTAAGTGACAGACCACAAATTCCGTGGCATTCCACGCTATAGTAAATTCCGTTTTTATGAATGGACTCCGCGATCCCGTCCGTGTTTTCGCGGAGGAGACATTGTAAACGCGCGGCCATGTAGAGACAGAAATGACATGCCTTCGTGTAAATAAGATAAATAACAGAGACAAAGACAATTTAGTTTGTTTAATAAAAGAACAATGTAGTGTTGTCAAAAATATCGATATTTCGATAAATATCGATACTGAAATATCTGAACGGTACCAATACTAATTTCCCGAAGTATCGATACTAGCCGAGCTGTCACTTTCACTTCTCCACAAAGGCTCGTGTCTCGTCTCATTCAAGTAAAGCGAATAGAAAGGAGAGCGCGGCACCCCGCGACCGGCTTTGTTTGATAAAGAACACAGCAGGAGTGCTATCTGGAAATATTTTGGATATGAAACAAATGAACATGGAAAGCCGAAGTACACAAGCAAACCAATATGTAAGAGTTGCTACAGAGCAGTGCTAACAAAAGGCGCTAACACCACTAATTTCGCAAAGCACCTGAAAGACAGACACCCGGATCTATATAAAGAATTTCGAGAGGTTGGTAACTGTTCTCATTTTAACATTACTGAATCATTAAATAAGATTGCCTATTATTGTTGCTGATATGAGTGTTGTCCTGTTTTTTTACCGTAGTTCGTTAATATAATCTGATTGAGTAAATACTTTAACTGCGGTCAAATGTAAATTTAACTTTATTTAAAAAAAAAAAAAATCATTACTTAAATTCTACAATTTGTCTTAATGTCTATCCGGTGAGCTTGTTTTCGCGTGTGATGCACGCATGTTTGCTTGCATGGATCATTGATTATGAATCCGGCATTAAAATCTGTTCATCAGATAATGTTAATCTATTAACCAGCATTTATGAACGATGAGCAATGCATTTGTTACTGTATATTTTAGTCTTTGATAACCGTAGGTAATAAAAATACAATGGATCATGTTAGCTCTGGTCCAATAAAAAATATTTATATATATATATAAATATAATATTTTAGTTAGGTCATGTGTTAGTAAATTATAGTTTAAATTAACTTTTAACTAAGATTAATAAGTGTTTTGGAAGTATTTTTCATTGTTTATTCATGTAACTAATGTTAACAAATATCTTTTACCATTAACTTAAGTTCTAAGATTAGTTAGATCAGTTCAATTTTAAAAGTGTGGTCTAAAAAGAAAAAAAAAAGTTTACGACCTACACTACCAGTTGTATTTGAACAGCAAATAAAGTATGAAGCAAACTCAAATGAAGCTAAGAAGCTGAACAGGGCTGTAGCAGTGTACATATGCATCTACCCCATTGTCATGTTCTAGATTTATTATATGTTATATTTATCTTTAAATGAAAAAAGAAATTTACCCCTTAATATTGTGGCAGTTTTTTTCTCTGTGGTATCGAAAATAGTATCGAATATCGATATTTTTCAAGGTATCGTATCGAAGTTAGAAATTCCAGTATCGTGACAACACTAGAACAATGTATAGACCTGTTCTATAGGAAAGATAACCTTAAATGACTTCTATTGTGATCTGCCGCTATATCGAAAATAAAATGAACTGGATGTTCAAGGGGGGCGGGGGGTACCGTTGGGGGGGCGGGCCGCCCCCCCCCTAAGATAATGGTAGGGGAAACACTGATATAAACTGAATCAATCGACGCAATGTAAGAATTTGATGTGAAACATGACATATTTAACGTTTTGGGGACAAAGTGAACATTTATAAACAGTGGGAAATGACATCTGTTTTGTCATATACAGCAACTCCTTTTCAGTTAGTTCTTGTTTCTACCTGATTCCAGTCACAGAGCACCTTATTTTGAGAGTTGTTTAAGTGAGAGAATGCGTGAAACTTAGTCCAGAGTGGGGGAATTGTAATGTTGAATTTTTTTATATCAATTTTTTATATTAATAAAAATATTGAATTATAATATCAGTTATAAAAATGCAAATTATAAATTATAGTTCTTAGAAAGAAAATCGGAATTGTCAAAAAACTGTATCGGCAGGTCACACGTACAAAAAAAAAAAAAACCCGGAATCGGCCAAGAACTTTGCAATAGGTGCATCTCTGCTTTATTCCTAATAAAAATATGGGCTGACATCAGCTCTTGTGTTGACTTAACATTTCTACTGTTTTCTTGTTCAGGTACCACAGCCTGTACCTCAGAGCTAAGGGAAATGTGTTCAAGAACAAGCGCATTCTCATGGAGCACATCCACAAACTGAAGGCCGATAAGGCTCGCAAGAAGCTTCTGTCGTAAGTAAAAGCTGCTCTGGCAGCAGCTGAATAATTTTCTATTTTTGGGGGGGTTATTCTCACTTCTCTAGAATAAGTGAATAGTATTTAAATACTCCTAATAAATGAAAACATCATCAGCTGATAAAAGCTTAAAGGGGGCATCGGATGCAAAACTCACTTTTACATAATGTGTGTATATAAGGGTCACCGTAGAGTGCCTTTCACAATACTCACACAATTTGGTCTTAATTTTCCATTCGCTTTGTCATGTCATAAATAGTAGACACTTAAGTACTATAGAAATATATATTAGCTGAGCTCCCACACGTTTTTTTAGGTAATTATAGGCCATTATTCGAAGCATAAACCATAACCCTGTCATGGACATGTATACTACTGTTAAATGTGTTTTCATTGCAATATTAAAATGCAAATTAAATAGGTTTTTATTTCCTAAACAGGGTTATTTGTATGCTTTCAAATTATTAATACATAAAAGATTTTATAGAAACCATGAGTTTTTAAAGAAACTTATACCCTTTGCACATTTATTTTTTTCTTATTTAGAGAAAAATTTGATATTTGGATGCAGTTTTTTGTTTGCATGTTATTGCCCCCACACTTAGTTATTGAACACACTGGATTATATAGATATGATTGAATTACTTTTTAAAATATTATTTTAAAATATCAAGATGACAGGGTGGGTGGACAAGCACATGAGAACAGTAAGAATTTTAAAAATTACAATATTACATTTTTATAAATTACAATATTAACTACAAATTAATGCTATGTCCACCCTATCGAGTGGACATTTTGAGCTTCAGTTAGCATATTAGCTTACAACAAACTGTGACTAGTTAAATAGTTAGTCTGGTTGGTGAAGAGAATTTGGCATATTTTAGGGCTGCAACTAACAATTGTTTTGATAATCGATTAGTTGGCCAATTATTTTTTACGATTAATCTGCTTAATTTTTTTTTTTTTTTGACAAAAATCATACTGTTCCATATTCTGCTCTGTCCTTCAAACAAACGTGCCAACTCTATGCTATGAAAACACAGTGCTTAACAATTTATTAGACCACCGTAATAATAAAGAGAAAACACAAATATTTTAGGAATCTGTCAAAATGGTTTAAATCTAAAAATATTAGCATTAGAAATAGCCTACTACTGTTACTAAAGAGCTTATATTGGAGGGCTAACCAATACAGAAAGCTAAAAAATTATTTTAGAAATCACCATTACTGAAAGTTTGGAGCAGCAGTGGCACAAACCTTTTTAAAAACTTTACATAAATTTGTATTAATAAATTTGTTAAGCACTCTATATATAGTGAACATACTAGGGATGCACGATATGTATCGGTCGATAACTTGCGCGTTTTGTCAGTAAAGCCGGTTCTGTAATCAGCGGTAAATGCCATCAGGTGCGCGATTTCACGTTGAGCCGTATATACTACACACAGCCGTTGTTTACAGACGAGCTGCGCACTTTCACACTGATAATGAACATTGCTATGCGCAGCTCGTCGGTAAACAACGGCTGTGTGTAGTATATACGGCTCAACGTGAAATCACGCACCTGATGGCATTTACCGCTGATTACAGAACCGGCTTTACTGACAAAACGCGCAAGCTTTATCGACCGATTGGTATCGGTGCATCCCTAGAACATACTTTAAATATCTACATTAAAAATTAAAAGGATAGCCTAATACAGATAATAACGATGAATAAAAACAAACTCAGTGTTAACCAACGGGTGACAGAAATGTTCTGCAGGAACACGCGTTCACTCAAAGTCACGTTTACTGTCATTTCTTTATATAAAAGGCGGCTACAAAGCATCTGATATTTATTCTCAGATAATTACATGCTGTTATCCCTTTATAGCTCCTACTCTCATTAAATGCATGCACTACATGTTGTCTTTTAAACCTAAATTTAATGTTCAACAACAGATATTTCAGCACATTAAATTTTTTTCCGCTGTGTTCCGTCTGTCTGATGTGCGTGCACACGCCTGCCGCACCAGCGCTCATTCAATATAGATTCAAACTTAACAGACTGTCAGAACGGACTTTTATGCAAAATGGAAATGCTTGTGTGAATTTGTGACATTTGCAGATAAGGATATGACCGTAAACTCATACAAAGAAAATTTGTCAGTTGAAAAGTCACTAACTTGCTCACCTCAGCTGTTGAAATTCCCGCCACTGAAGAGACAAAAAAATCTGTGGTCCTGAAGGATGGCCTTTTCTTAAAGGGGCAGCTTCCCCAATATGACAAGGTGGACAACCATTCAAGGCACATGGACAAACTCTTCTTTTTTTATTAAATAAAATAATGTTATTATTATCAACTGACTGATACACTCAAATTGAGTAATCTCTTATTTAAAAAAATATTAATAGGAGAACAAAATTTTTATTTTATTTTGTGATTTGACTCCTAGCAAAATAACATGCATCCTCTTTTACAAAGCTAAAAACAATCTAGAAAATTTATCTTAAGAGGCAAGTAATGCTTTATTAATATAAAAACTTGGCCTAATATAACATCCTTTCATAGTAATTTTTGTGTTATCATTGCAAGTCATTAAGTTATCATTGCAAATGAGTTATTTATGTACAGGACACTAAAAGGCACCCTACAGTGTGTGGACACAACCACCCTACAATTACCGAAATCCATTTGGATTTTTTGAGCAGTATGATGTCAGGCTGCGCAGGCCCCGCCCACAACTGTTGAACTGACTGTCCCGTATTTTAGCGGGCCAGAAGATCCAAAAATAGGGCTATGACTAGGGGTGTGCGAGATATATCATAATTGTTGTTTTCGCGATGTGCGATTTGACACAATCAAGTATGCAAACATAACACACCTACAGAGTGTGCACATACATTACATGATGAAGTCTATAAGTGAGGTTAAACTAGTGCATGTACGCATTAGAGTGCGTTCTTCCACCTCATGATTCAGTCTAATAAAATGCATTTAGAATGATCACATAATTCAAGAGATGGGGCTGAAAATGGATATATTTATATCATTTCATACAGTTAATCAATATCACACAAAGACACTTGTTCAATAAACAAGAAGTTAATTAAGAGACTCACGTTTTAAACACCATATTGCCTGTTTTTGCTCTCTTTTGCCAATAAAAATCATTCCAAACGCAGCCACTGCACTGTTTTGCATCTCTGAGCAACATGACGGTGTTTCGTTCCTGAATGAATCAACCGTTTAAATGATTGTTCAATCACTCACTTGCTGCCACCTACTGGCGGTTTAAATTTCACCTTTAAAGTATCTATTAATTTTTAAATAATTTCAAATATCATTATTAAACATTTATGCATTTATAACTGCAGTTTAAAGCTTTCCATGTCCCTCTAAGCTGCAATAAACTGTGTAAATGCCAGTTCAGATGCAACTTCTGCAAAGATCAGTTTT
>NC_133382.1:14963266-15022943 GCF_049309525.1 Garra rufa
AGTCATGCTAAAATAATGATAAAATGATGCTAGCGACTTGCTAGTAATGCTAAAATCATGCTAGCGACTTGCTAGTCATGCTAAAATCAGGCTAGCGACTTGCTAGTCATGTTTAAAATCATGCTAGCGACTTGCTAGTCTTGCTAAAATTATGCTAGCGACTTGCTAGTCATGCTAAAATCATGCTAGCGACTTGCTAGTCATGCTAGAATCATGCTAGTGACTTTGCTAGTCATGCTAAAATAATGCTAAAATCATGCTAGCGACTTGCTAGTCTTGCTAAAATCATGTTAGCGACTTGCTAGTCATGTTAAAATCATGCTAGCGACTTGCTAGTCATGTTAAAATAATGCTAAAATCATGCTAGCGACTTGCTAGTCATGCTAAAATAATGCTAAAATCATGCTAGCGACTTGCTAGTCTTGCTAAAATCATGTTAGCGACTTGCTAGTCATGCTAAAATAATGCTAAAATCATGCTAGCGACTTGCTAGTCGTGCTAAAATCATGCTAGCGACTTGCTAGTCGTGTTAAAATCATGCTAGCGACTTGCTAGTCGTGCTAAAATCATGCTAGCGACTTGCTAGTCATGCTAAAATCATGCTAGCGACTTGTTAGTCATGTTAAAAATCATGTTAGCGACTTGCTAGTCTTGCTTAAATAATGCTAGCGACTTGCTAGTCTTGCTAAAATCATGCTAGTGACTTGCTAGTCATGCTAATATCATGCTAACAACTTGCTAGTCATGCTAGAATCATGCTAGCGACTTTGCTAGTCATGCTAAAATCATGCTAGCGACTTGCTAGTCATGCTAAAATCATGCTAGCGACTTGCTAGTCGTGTTAAAATCATGCTAGCGACTTGCTAGTCATGCTAGAATAATGCTAGCGACTTGCTAGTCGTGCTAAAATAATGGTAAAATCATGCTAGCGACTTGCTAGTCATGCTAAAATCATGCTAGCGACTTGCTAGTCATGCTAAAATAATGCTAAAATCATGCTAGCGACTTGCTAGTTGTGCTAAAATCATGCTAGCGACTTGCTAGTCGTGCTAAAATCATGCTAGCGACTTGTTAGTCATGGTAAAATCATGCTAGCGACTTGCTAGTCATGCTAAAAATCATGTTAGCGACTTGCTAGTCTTGCTTAAATAATGCTAGCGACTTGCTAGTCTTGCTAAAATAATGCTAGTGACTTGCTAGTCATGCTAATATCATGCTAACGACTTGCTAGTCATGCTAGAATAATGCTAGCGACTTTGCTAGTCATGCTGAAATAATGCTAAAATCATGCTAGCGACTTGCTAGTCATGCTAAAATCATGCTAGCGAATTGGTAGTCATGCTAAAATCATGCTAGCGACTTGCTAGTCATGCTAAAATCATGCTAGCGACTTGCTAATCATGGTAAAATCATGCTAGCGACTTGCTAGTCATGCTAAAACTATGCTAAAATCATGCTAGCGACTTGCTAGTCGTGCTAAAATCATGCTAGCGACTTGCTAGTCGTGCTAAAATCATGCTAGCGACTTGCTAGTGGTGCTAAAATCATGCTAGCGACTTGCTAGTCATGTTAAAAATCATGTTAACAACTTGCTAGTCTTGCTTAAATAATGCTAGCAACCGCATAGCAACACCTTAGCAACCACCCTGGGTACCTTAGCAACCGCATATCAACACCTTAGCATCTATTCACATTCAAACTATTTATATCTTCTAACTATTTATATCTATAAATCTATCTATCTATTTTCAAACTATTTATATCTATCTAGCCTATCTATCTTCAAACTTTATTAATCAAACTAAAACTATTTCAAACTGAAAACCTTTAAACTTTCTTTAAACTAAAAGCTTTTAAAACTACTTAAAACTTACTGGCTAGGCTTTCTCAAGCCAACTTAAAGTTTGCTAACAAACTTTTTATCTAGTTATTCTTATTATTATTCTTTCAATGTTTTTGGTCATTTCGGGGCCCTTAACATACACGAAAACTCTTGAAACTTTGCACACACATTGGAACCTGCGGCCATCAGGGCCGGACAGACTTTGACATGGGGGGGTCACCTGGGGGGGGGCGTGGCAAAGCGTAAAAAATATTTACTTTTGAGGGACTCTGGAGCAAACATCAGATGACCTACAGTTATCAAAATTCATACACATATAGACCTCATCGGGCTGAACAACTTTCATGCTCAAAGTCAGTGCTTCGCCCAACAGGAAGTCAGCTATTCAGGGATGTCTAAAAAGCGCATGCAATGGAATTTGAAATACTCCTCCTAAGCCTTTCCACTGATGGCCACCAAACTCGGTCAGCATGACCTCAAGACATTGGGGACGCAAAATTGCCAGGGGATTTTTGATATCTCGAACGGTTTGGCCGTGGCGGGGCGACAAAGTTATGGCGAGAAATGAGAAACAGGAAGTGCCTAATAACTTTGACACACGTTGTCTGATTTTGACCAAACTTCAGCAGTTTGTTCATCGTATGAAGCCAATCACAGAGATGTGACTATTATGAGTCAAAGTTATAGCGCCACCAACTGGCAGCAGAAAGCGCAACGTTTTCTAAATGCTTTTAAATCAGCCTCTTAATTTTAGTCAATTTGCTTCAAACTTCATCCCAATAATGTCGAAACACGGCCGATGACAATCCGTAAAGGGCATTATCGATAACTTTTATCATGTTGCCATGGCAACGTGTCAAACTTTAACTTTAGTTTTTTGTGTTTTCGAGCCACTTAAAATGCTTAGAATTTCATGAAACTCAACACACACATCTGTATTAATGATATTTAGACACTGATAAAAGCCCATAAATGGGCGTGGAGGAGGCACTCTATAGCGCCACCTTTTGACCAAAGTTGGGGGTTTAGTTTTGCCAACAGTCACCAAACTCGGTACATATATTGGTCTCATCAAGCCGGACAACTTTCTAATTAACACTCATTAGCTATAATAAACAGGAAGTTGGCTATTTTTATTTGAATGTGGATTTGTCAACATGATAAGAATATACTCAAAATGCTAAATTGTGAGCGGATTTGGGATATCTTGAATGGTGTTGATGTGGTGATTTTTTAAAGTCACAGTAAAAAAAGTAGCATTCATTTTCATATATCTTTAAAGTGCCTAATACCAACTCTTCAAAACTTTGTATATATGAAGAACAAATCATTCCTAGAAAATACGCTTGGTATCAAAATTTTATCATGCTCAGAGGCCCCAAAAACATTAAAAGTATCGAGAAGTGATAGAGAGAGAAATGAAAACTGTAATACAAGGGATGAACACCAGAGGTCCTCGTATGATAGGGAATATTTTTACCTCTAAAGCTATTCTGCTATTTTCTCAATGTACAACAAAGAAACGAATGCATAGATTAATTTGCAGTTGTTATGTACTGTACTTTCAGAATACTTTTACATAATTTAAAATAAACACTAAAAAGCATAATTTTTTATGAAAAATTATGAAATGTTTTGTTTGTCTCTCACTGATTTGGTAACACTTTCTATGAAGCCCCTATTATAAGGGTATTTCTAAGGCATTATAAGGAATGCATAATGCATTATAAAAAACGTATAATATAATATATTATATCATCCAATGAATATTCAGAACAACAAATATCATACATTATAATACTTAAATATTAGAGGATATAACTTTTAAGATTATGATTATTTATAACACACAATAGACACCATATTAAATCTACTTTATTTGTAATGGACTATATCATATTAGATTTATTTTTTTACATTATATTCTATTCTATTGCCTATAAGCAACTAACTCTCACCAACTAACACTCCTTAAAGTGTAGACTTAGTTTAATGTTAGGCTAAGTAGAAGGTTCATGTTCTTGCAAAGTTACTTATAATCAGTTTCTCTTTTGGGGAACTGTCAAAATACAGTGTTAGCATATATTCAGCACACTAATAATAATAATTACTGCTAGCTGACATGCAGTTGCAGAGTTACTTATAAAAAGCTGTCTAACGGGTACCATCAAAATAATTAAACTGATCATATTACACATTTATCTGATCTGATACCTGATCTTATGGCTATTTGAGAAATATTATTATTATTACTTATAAGTGGTCTTTGTATGCTTTAAGTAAAGTGACATCAGTAAGATGGCAAAATATGAGAATTATACATTATAACTACGAGGAGGTAATCATACTCATAAAAGCTATAATAAAAAAAGTAAAAATTCTAATACGTTAAAACTGTTCTTATGAATGCTCATGAGATGATACGACATATAAGGTTTTTAATAATGTATTATGCATTCATTAGAATGCCTTAAGAATACCCTTATAATGTATTGTAAATACATGAACCCACACATATTTTTAACAAATACAAATAAATGTACTAATGTACCTTTTAATAATATATGAATACTTTTTTTAGCTTAATATTAATTAACTTTAATAAATGCTATTTAATTATTGTTCATGTTAACTTATATAGTTAATGTTAACAAATGAAACTGGATGGCAAAATTTTAAATATTGTGTGTATGTGTCTGTGTGTTGATTTTAATTAACCCTTTCAATTCTGTAAACTTTAAATCGACCCTGGCAGAAGGGTTACTGTGAATGCATGTGCCAACTGGGCACCGTTTTCCTGATGCTATCGTGATGGTGACTGCGCAGACGGCGAGGGCCCGGTCATCGCTGCTTGCAGCTTTAATTATTTATTTTTTTTTTTAAATTTTTTTTTTTTTCAACCGTTGGGGCACTTTTGGGGGCCTTAACATACTCAAAAACTCTTGAAAATTTGCACACACGTCGGAATCTGCCGTCGTCCGGACGCCACAGAGGCTGGGACCCGGGCGTGGTTCAGGGCCTCTACAGCGCCCCCTGGAACACAGTTTGAAAACTTGATGTACTGCGCACACATACTTGCGCGTATTGATATGAAACTCGGTACACATATAGAACTCATCGAGCTGAACAACTTTTGTACTCTATGTCATGGGCTCCACGCAACAGGAAGTGAGATATTTAGGGCTGTTTAAAAAGCGCATGCTCTGGAATTTAACGTACTCCTCCCAGGAATTCCATGGGATTGTCACCAAACTCGGTCAGCATGATCTCAAGACATTGGGGACGCTAAATTGCGAGGAGATTTTTGATATCTCGAACGGTTTGGCCGTGGCAAGGCGACAAAGTTATGGCGAGAAATGAGAAACAGGAAGTGTCTAATAACTGTTGCACACATTGCCTGATTCTGATGGAACTTCACCAGTTTGTTCGTTGTATGATGCCGATTCCATAAATGTGACTATTATGAGTCAAAGTTATAGCGCCACCAACTGGCAGCAGGAAACGTGTCATTTTCAAAATGCTTTGAAATCAGCCTCTTAATTTTACTCGATTTTCTTTAAACTTCATCAAAATCATGTCAAAACACGGCCGATAAGAATATGTAAAGGGGTCGATGATAAATCAAATGCTGTTGCCATGGCAACGTGTCAAACTTTAAAATTACATTCCTGTCTTTTTGAGGCAGATAACATGCTTAGAATTTCATGAAACTCAACACACACATCAATATTAATGATAGTTATACACTGGCAAAAGGTCATAAATGGGCGTGGAGCAGGCACTCTATAGCGCCATCTTTTGACAAAAGTTGGGGGGTTAGTTTTTCCTACAGTCACCAAACTCTGTACATATATTGTTCTCATCAATCTGGACAACTTTCTAAATCAAACTCATTAGCTAAGACCAACAGAAAGCCGGCTATTTTGATTTGAAGGTGGATTTTTTGAAAAATCAGGTAGTAAACAAATTCACACTACTCCTAAGAACAACCAGCTGTTCACACCAAACTTTTTTAACATGAAGAGAAGATTCTGAAGATGTTAAATTGCGAGCGGATTTGGGATATCTCGAACGGTGTTGACGTGGTGATTTTTTAAAGATGTAGTAAAAAACATAACCCTAATTTTTTATATCTTTAAAGTGCAGCATCCAAACTCTTTAAAACTTTTTTCACACAGAGATCTAATCATTCTGAGCAAGTGCTGGAAATATTAATTTTATACAAGCTTCAATGAATTAAAGAAAATTAAAAAAAAATAACTCAGAAACCTGCTGTCACTCTGGTGAATGTCTCTACAGTATGTGTGTGCGTTCAGTCAGGCACAGAGAAGCTCATTATTGCAGGGGGGAGGGGTGAGAGGCAGAGAGGGTGACAGAGTAGAGAGCCATCCTACAGACCATCTTTGAACAAAAAATGCACATATGTAGTGTAATTACATAAATATGTCTGATCTTTGAGAGTCTGATATTTTGAGAAAATATAAAGGGTCACTAAGTCTTTCATTGTTCGTATTTTGCAGTTGTTGTTTTTTATTTATTTTTTACTTAACTGTACCATGAACTTGTCCTATTCAGTCACATAGCAAAAGATTTAAAAAAATACAACTTTTTAGCATGATCAATTTATCTTCATTGATAGACAATATTTACATAGTGTTATTTATTGAATATAAAATAATAATAATAAAAAATTAAGACAAACTTTGACAACAAAACAAACGTTACTGTTATCTCTTCAAAACATCTGAAAACCATAATTTTAAGAACAGTTATAAATATATATATCACCCCGTTAAAATACTCAACTTGATTTTTAAAGATATTTTGAAAGAATGAAGCGTTTATAGAGCACTTTATTGTGTATTGCTGTACACCCACATGAACTGTGTTCATGTTCATGTTAATTCACTGTACATAAACTTTATATGAATACTTTTTTTTAGCTTAATATTAATTAACATTAATAAATGCTATTTATTTATTGGTCATGTTAACTGATATAGTTAATTTTAACAAATGAAACTGGATGGCAACATTTTATATTTTGTGTGTATGTGTCTGTGTGTTGATTTTAAAGTGTAACCCTTTCAATTCTGTAAACTTAAAATCCAAACTAGCAGATGGTTACTGTGAATGCATGTGCCAACTGGGCACCGTCTTCCTTATTGATTCTTAGTTATGACAACAATTGATTTTATACAAAAATATATTATACAAAAATTGTACAGATAGGTAACAATGACATTTAAGCAGAAGTGGTGGATATAAAGGAAGCAATAATAACATTTTGCTATCATCATGAATTACATGTTCTTATTTGTAGCATACTGGTTCACAGATGGCATCTATCTGAAGTCCTTGCATTGATTGCATTTAATTAAATCAACATTATATTTGGTCAGTCTGATCTTGAGGCCTTAGAGATGTTAAATTGTGAAGATCTTGAGTTTTCATTAAAGGGCATGTCCGTGGTGGCCTGACAAAGTTTGATGTTTCTGCATAGACATAGAAGTGGTTATAACTTAGCCTGAAACTGTCTGATCTGCCACAAAATTCACAGGTTTGGTAAGAGTCCTGGCCTGAAGACACCTAAAGACCAATATTCAGATATTATCATAGCGCCACCTGTTGGCAGCAGGATATCTCATATATTTCACTAACTCAAACATACCAAGGTCAATCTGCACCAAACTTCATATGTTTGATAATAGTGCTGGCCTGAACACATCTACATGCCAATAATCAGTTACAGGCATAGCGCCACCAGCTGGCAGCGGCAAGTTTGGCACATTTAAATGACTTATGACATATTTTTTCTATATTTACTGTATTAAAAGCATACTGCCCACCGTTTGCTGTTTTCCTGAAGCCACCGGTCGGCGGTGAGCCCGGGTGCGAGGGCCCGTTCATCGCTGCTCGCAGCTTTAATTAGGGCCCGAGCACCGATGGTGTGAGGACCCTATTGGATCTGCTTCGTTTATTATTATTATTAGGGCCCGAGCCCAAAAGGGCGAAGGCCCTATTGTTCTTCTAAGGATTCTTATTAGGGCCCGAGCCCAAAAGGGCGAAGGCCCTATTGTTCTTCTAAGGATTCTTATTAGGGCCCGAGCCCAGAATGGGCGAAGGCCCTATTGTTTTTCTAAGGATTATTATTATTATTAGGGCCCGAGCCCAAAAGGGCGAAGGCCCTATTGTTTTTCTAAGGATTATTATTATTATTATTATTAGGGCCCGAGCACTACAGTGCGAGGACCCTATTGGAATTGCTCCGTTTATTATTATTCTTCTTCTTTAGGGCCCGAGCCCAGAATGGGCGAAGGCCCTATTGTTTTCCTAAGGATTCTTATTTTTTTTTTTTTATTTTTTGTTAACCTTCCGGGCACTTAAGGGGGTCTTAACATGCTCAAAAACTCTTGAAAATTTGCACACATGTCGGAATCTGCGGCCATCAGGACGTCACAGAGGCTGGTACCGGGGCGTGGCAAGGGGACTCTACAGCGCCCCCTGGAATTTTTAGGGCCATATAGCACACATACTTGAACGTACACATATGAAACTCGGTACACATATAGAACTCATTGAGCTGAACAACTTTTGTACTCTATGTCATTTTCTTAACGCAACAGGAAGTGAGATATTTAGGGCTGTTTAAAAATCGCATGCTCTGGAATTTAACGTACTCCTCCCAGGATTTCCATACGATTGTCACCAAACTCGGTCAGCATGATCTCAAGACATTGGGGACGCTAAATTGCGAGGGGATTTTTGATATCTCGAACGGTTTGGCCGTGGCAAGGCGACAAAGTTATGGCGAGAAATGAGAAACAGGAAGTGTCTAATAACTGTTGCACACATTGCCTGATTCTGATGAAACTTCACCAGATTGTTCGTTGTATGATGCCGATTCCATAAATGTGACTATTATGAGTCAAAGTTATAGCGCCACCAACTGGTAGCAGGAAGCGTGTCATTTTCAAAATGCGTTGAAATCAGCCTCTTAATTTTACTTGATTTTCTTCAAACTTCATCAAAATAATGTCAAAACACGGCCGATAAGAATATGTAAAGGGTACGATGATAAATCAAATGCTGTTGCCATGGCAACGTGTTAAACTTTAAAATTAGATTCCTGTCTTTTCGAAGCAGATAACATGTTTAGAATTTCATGAAACTCAACACACACATCAATATTAATGATAGTTAGACACTGGCAAAAGGTCATAAATGGGCGTGGAGCAGGCACTCTATAGCGCCATCTTTTGACAAAAGTTGGGGGGTTAGTTTTTCCTACAGTCACCAAACTCTGTACATATATTGTTCTCATCAATCTGGACAACTTTCTAAATCAAACTCATTAGCTAAGACCAACAGGAAGCCGGCTATTTTGATTTGAATGTGAATTTTTGGAAAAATCAGGCTGTAAACAAATTCACACTCCTTCTAAGAATAACAAGGTATTCACACCAAACTTTTTTAACATGAAGAGAAGATTCTGAAGATGTTAAATTGCGAGCGGATTTGGGATATCTTGAACGGTGTTGACGTGGTGATTTTTTAAAAAACATAACCCTAATTTTTTATATCTTTAAAGTGCAGCATCCAAACTCTTTAAAACTTTTTTCACACAGAGATCTAATCATTATGAGCAAGTGCTGGTAATATCATAGTTATTCAAGCTTCTATGAATTAAAGAAAATTAATAAAAGAAATCAGTAAACTGTTGTCACTGGGCTGACAGTCTGTGTTGACACTAAGAGTGACTGAAGGGGGGAGGGGTGAAAGGGACCGAGACCAGTGGAACATGCTGTTTTGCTTAAGACCATCTTTGAGGAAGATGCAATTTGCACATTGCACATTGCTGTAGTTTAATCTGCATAAATAAGTCTGAACTTTGAGAGTCTGATCTTTGAGAAAATATAAAGGGTCACGAACTCTTTCATTCTTTGTATATTGCAGTTGTTGTTTTTTATTTATTTTTTACTGAACTGTACCATGAACTTGTCCTATTCAGTCACATAGCAAAAGATTAAGAAAAATACAGCTTTTTAGCATGAGCGATTTATCTTCATTGATAGACATTTATTTTCATAATTAAAATTTTTGATTCAATAAAAAAAAAAACACTAACAATTTCAAGACAAACTTTGACAACAAAACAAACTTTGCTGTTATCTGTTCAAAACATCTGAAAATTGTACCATTTTAAGATGAGTTATATTTATATATCGCCCCATTACAATACCCAACTTGATTTTTAAAGATATTTTGAAAGAATGAAGCGTTTATTGAGCACTTTATTGTTTATTGTTGTATACCCACATGAACTGTGTTCATGTTCATGTTAATTCACAGTACATACACTATGTTAAAAGATACTAATTTACCTTTAAACAATATATGAGTACTTTTTTAGGTTAATATTAATTAACATTAATAAATGCTATTTATTATTGTTCATGTTAACAATGTTAACAAATGAAACTGGATGGTAAAGTTGTATATTTAGTGTGTATTTGTCTGTGTGTTGATTTAAAAATGTAACCCTTTCATTTCTGTAAACTTTAAATCCAAACTGGCTGAGGGTTACTGTGAATGCATGTGCTAACTGGGCACCGTTTTCCTAATTGATTCTTAGTTATGTAGCGCTTAAGAGTGATGTCTTATAACAGGAGTCACCTGCAAAGCAATGTCCACACACAAATGGAACAGATAGGTAACGATGACATTTAAACAGAAGTGGTGGACGTAAAGCAAGCAATAATAACATTTTGTTATCATCATGAATTACATGTTCTTATCATCATCCTCAGAATATAGGGAAAATGTTCCCTATATTGTGAACGGCTTTGGGATATCTTGAACGGTGTTGATGTGGTGATTTATGAAAGTAACAATAAAAAAGATGAAGAGTTATTTTCATATATCTTTAAATTGCATTATTCTTACTCATCAAAACTTTTTACATATAAAGAACAAGAAATTCTTAGGAAATACGCGTAGTTTCAAAATGTTATCATGCTCAGAGGCCCCAAAAACATTAAAAGTGTCAAATAAATTCGTCAGATTAAAGCTCTAATACCAGGGATGAACACTAGAGGTCCTCATAAGATAAGGAATCGTTTGACCTCTAATGCCATTTAGCTCATTGTCAGTGTATAAGAATGACAATAATCCATAGAATCAGTTGATATGTACTGTACTGTCACTGTAATTTTACATAATTATTTTGTATAGGTGCTTAAAGAGCATTAAAATATTTTTTTTATCTTTTAAGGAAAAATTATGTGATTTAAATACATATATACACTCTCACTGATAGAACAAAGTATCTTATAAGTATGACACTATACTGCTCAGTTCACTTAATTAGAATGAGAAACAAATACAAAAAGGCCAAAAAGTCAACTAAGTTAATATGTATTTATTTTCAATATATTTGTTTATAATTATTTCACAGATGCTTATAGACTATTAAAATAATATTTAAAAATGCTTGTAGACCATAAAACATGGTAACTATTTAAAATAGGGTCCAATACCTACAAAAAAGCCTCTTGGAGCAAAATTTGACACCCAACAGGAAGTCGGTTATTTTTAATTTTCTCAGCAAATTTTGTCATTTTTGCCATTTTCAGGCCTCGTACTTGAACGAACTCCTACTAGAGATTTATCCGGATTAACGCCAAATTTGCTGAGTGTAATCTAAAGAGTTTTCATTGGAGGGTTTGTCCATAGCGGTCTCGCAAATTTCGATGTTTCGCCATGAAAAAGGAAGTTTCTATAACTCAGGCATACAATGTCCGATCTGTCCCAAACTTCACATGTGTGATAACACTCCTGACCTGAAGACATCTACATTCCCATATTCAGTTATAGTCATAGCGCCACCTGCTGGCAACAGGAAGTGTCATGTTGTACTCTACAACAAACTCCTCCAAGAGATTTATACAGATCAACACTAAAATCGGTCAGTCTAATAAAAAGGCTTAAGTGATGTTAAATTGCGAAGATCTTGAGTTTTCGTTGAAGGGCATGTCCGTGGTGGCCTGACAAAGTTTGATGTTTGGTCATGGACATAGAAGTTGTTATAACTCAGCCATAAAATGTCCAATCTGCCTCAAACTTCACATGTTTGATAAGAGTCCTGGCCTGAAGACATCTTAAGGCCAATATTCAGATATCATCATAGCGCCACCTATTGACAGCAGGATATATCATATCTTGCACTAACTTAAACATACCAAGGTCAATCTGCACCAGACTTCATATGTTTGATGAAAGTGCTGGCCTGAACACATCTACATGTCAATAATCAGTTACAGGCATAGCGCCACCAGCTGGCAGCAGGAGGTTTGGCACATTTAAGTGACTTTGATCTATTTTTCCTACATTTACTGTTTTAAAAGCATAATGCCCACCGTTTGCTGTTTCCCTAAAGCCACCGGTCGGCGGTGAGCCCGGGTGCGAGGGCCCGTTCATCGCTGCTTGCAGCTTTAATTAGGGCCCGAGCACTACAGTGCGAGGACCCTATTGGAATTGCTCCGTTTATTATTCTTCTTCTTCTTCTTCTTCTTCTCCAAAATGAAAAGTCATTTTGAGGGCCTAAACATGCCCGAAAACTCACGAAACTTTGCACACGCATCAGACCTGGCGAAAATTTACATCTGATATGGTTTTCAAAAGTGGGTGTGGCAAAATGGCTCGATAGCGCCACCTATAAAATTTCAACGGAGTGCCCCTCGAGCTACGTTTCACGTACATGTACGAAACTCGGTACACATATGTAACACACCAATACCAAAAATTCAACAACTGTTAAACAGGGTAGCAACATGCTAGAAACATGCTATAACATGTTAGCAACATTTAGCTAAGTGCTAAAGCATACTCTTAATGCAATGAAACAGGAAGTTACTGTAACTCAGGCATGCAATGTCCAATCAGCCCCAAACTTCACATGTTTGATAACAGTCCTGGCCTGAAGATATCTACATGCCAATATTCAGTTATAGTTATAGCGCCACCTACTGTCAACAGGAAGTGACATGTTTAACACTGTGACACACTATTAGCAACACACTAAAAAAGCCATTGAGTGCTAAACTAGTTTAAAACGTACTCAAACATGCTAGCAACACTTACTTAGTGCTAAAGCATGTTGTTAAAGACATAAAACAGGAAGTTACTGTAACTCAGACATGCAATGTCCAATCAGCCCCAAACTTCACGTTTGATAAGAGTCCTGGCCTGAAGATATATACATGCCCATATTCAGTTATAGTCACAGCGCCACCTGCTGACAACAGGCAGTGACGTTTAATGGTGTTACGGACTCCTAGCAACATAATAAAAAGCGTCAGCAAGTTTTAAATAGGCTAGCATCATGCTAGAATCATGTTAAAACATGCTAGCAACACTTAGCTGAGAGCTAAAGCATGATATTAATACAAAGAAAAATAAGTTGTAACTCATGCATACAAAGTCCAATCTGACCCAAGCTTAATATGTTTGATAAGAGTCCTGGTCTGAACACAAGCCCATGCCCATATTCAGTTATAGTCATAGTGCCACCTGCTGGCAACAGGAAGTCACATGTTTAATACTGTTGTGGATGCCCAGCAACATTTTAAAAATATCAACAAGTGTTAAATAGGGTAGCAACATGCTAGAAACATGTAAGCAACATTTAGCTAAGTGCTAAAGCATACTCTTAATGCAATGAAATAGGAAGTTACTGTAACTCAGGCATGCAATGTCCAATCAGCCCCAAACTTAATATGTTTGATAAGAGTCTTGGCCTGAATACATTTACATGCCAATATTTAGTTATAGTCATAGCGCCACCAGCTGGCAACAGCAAATTACTTGTTTTACACTAACTTAAGAATGCAATGTACAATTTGCACCAAACTTGACATGATTGCCAATAGTCCTGGCCTGAAGACATCTAAAAGCCAATATTTTGTAATAGCGCCACCTGTTGGCAGCAGGATATGTCATGACTTACACTCAAGCATGCCATGTTCAAGCTTCACCAAACTTCATATGTTTGATAAAAGCACTGGCCTGAACACATCTGCATGCCAATATTCATTTATAGGCATAGCGCCACCAGCTGGCAGCAGGAAGATTGGCACATATCAATGACTTTGACATATTCCTCCTACATTTACTGTGTTAATAGCATAGTGCCCACCATTCGCCACCGATCGGCGGTGAGCCCGAGTGCGAGGGCCCTACCATCGCTGCTTGCAGCTTTAATCTTCTTCTTCTTCTTCTTCTTCTCCAAAGTGAAAAGTCTTTTTGAGGGCCTAAACATGCCCGAAAACTCACGAAACTTTGCACACGCATCAGACTTGGCGAAAATTTACATCTGATATGGTTTTCAAAAGTGGGTGTGGCAAAATGGCTCGATAGCGCCACCTATAAAATTTCAACGGAGTGCCCCTCGAGCTACGTTTCATGTACATGTACGAAACTCGGTACACATATGTAACACACCAATACCTACAAAAAAGTCTCGTGGTGCAACATCCGAAACCCAACAGGAAGTCCGTTATATTGAATTTCCTGTATGATTTTTGTGCAGTTTTTGCCATTTTCAGGCCTCATACTTTAACGAACTCCTCCTACAGTTTTTATCCGATCATCTTCAAATTTGCTGAGTGTCATCATAAGGCCTTTGCGATGTTAAATTGCGAAGCTTTAGAGTTTTCGTCGAAGGGCGTGTCCGTGGCGGCCGGACAAACTTTGATGTTTCGCCATGAAAAAGGAAGTTGCTATAACTCAGGCATACAATGTCCGATCTGCCTCAAACTTCACATGTTTGATGACAGTCCGGTCCTGAACACACATCAGTGCCCATATTCAGTTATAGTCATAGCGCCACCTGCTGACAACAGGAAATGACATGTTTAACACTGTTACGGACTCCTAGAAACATATTGAAAAGCGTTAACAAGTCTTAAATAGGCTAGCAACATGCTACAAACATGCTAAAACATGCTAGCAACACTTAGCTAAGAGCTAAAGCATGCTATTAATACAAATACAAAAGGAAATTGCTGTAACTCATGTATATAATGTTGAATCTGACCCAAACTTAATATTCAACATGCTACAAAAATAATAAAGCATGCTAGCAGCACTTAGCTAATATGTTAAAGCATGCTAATAATACAATGAAACAGGAAGTTACTCTAACTCAGGCATACAATGTCCAATCAGCCCCAAACTTAACATGTTTGATAAGAATCCTGGCCTAAACACACGCCAATGCCCGTATTCAGTTATAGTCATAGCGCCACCAGCTGGTAACAGGAAGCCACATGTTTAATACTGTTGTGGATGCCTAGCTACATTTTAAAAAAATTCAACAACTGTTAAACAGGGTAGCAACATGCTAGAAACATGCTATAACATGTTAGCAACATTTAGCTAAGTGCTAAAGCATACTCTTAATGCAATGAAACAGGAAGTTACTCTAACTCAGGCATGCAATGTCCAATCAGCCCCAAACTTCACATGTTTGATAACAGTCCTGACCTGAAGATATCTACATGCCAATATTCAGTTATAGTCATAGCGCCACCTACTGTCAACAGGAAGTGACATGTTTAACACTGTAACACATTATTAGCAACACACTAAAAAAGCCATTGAGTGCTAAACTAGTTTAAAATGTACCCAAACATGCTAGCAGCACTTACTTAGTGCTAAAGCATGTTGTTAAAGACATAAAACAGGAAGTTACTGTAACTCAGGCATGCAATGTCCAATCAGCCCCAAACTTCACATGTTTGATAAGACTCCTGGCCTCAAGATATATACATGCTCATATTCAGTTATAATCACAGCGCCACCTGCTGACAACAGGAAGTGACATTTAATGGTATTACGGACTCCTAGCAACATATTAAAAAGCGTTAGCAAGTTTTAAATAGGCTAGCATCATGCTAGAATCATGTTAAAACATGCTAGCAACACTTAGCTAAGAGCTAAAGCATGATATTAATACAAAGAAAAATAAGTGTAACTCATGCATACAATGTCCAATCTGACCCAAGCTTAATATGTTTGATAAGAGTCCTGGTCTGAACACAAGCCCATGCCTATATTCAGTTATAGTCATAGTGCCACCTGCTGGCAACAGAAAGTCACATGTTTAATACCGATGTGGATGCCCAGCAACATTTTAAAAATATCAACAAGTGTTAAATAGGGTAGCAACATGCTAGAAACATGTTAGCAACATTTAGCTAAGTGCTAAAGCATACTCTAAATGCAATGAAACAAGAAGTTACTGTAACTCAGGCATGCAATGTCTAATCAGCCCCAAACTTAATATGTTTGATAAGAGTCCTGGCCTGAATACATTTACATGCCAATATTTAGTTATAGTCATAGCGCCACCAGCTGGCAATAGCAAATTACTTGTTTTACACTAACTTAAGAATGCAATGTACAATTTGCACCAAACTTGACATGATTGCCAACAGTCCTGGCCTGAAGACATCTAAAAGCCAATATTTCTTAATAGCGCCACCTGTTGGCAGCAGGATATGTCATGACTTACACTCAAGCATGCCATGTTCAAGCTTCACCAAACTTCATATGTTTCATGAAAGCACTGGCCTGAACACATCTGCATGCCAATATTCAGTTATAGGCATAGCGCCACCAGCTGGCAGCAGGAAGATTGGCACATATCAATGACTTTGACATATTCCTCCTACATTTACTGTGTTAATAGCATAGTGCCCACCATTCGCCACCGATCGGCGGTGAGCCCGAGTGCGAGGGCCCTACCATCGCTGCTTGCAGCTTTAATTATTATTATTATTTTTTTTTTTTCAATGTTTTGGGGGATTTCGGGGACCTTAACATACACGAAAACTCTTGAAACTTTGCACACACATTGGAACCTGCGGCCATCAGGGCCGGACAGACTTTGACATGGGGGGGTCACCTGGGGGGGGCATGGCACAGCGTTAAAAATTGCGACTTTTGAAGGGCTCTGGAGTGCACAACGGTTGACCTACAGTCACCAAAATTCATACACATATAGACCTCATCGGGCCGAACAAATTTCACACTCATAGTCCGTGCTTCGCCAAACAGGAAGTCGGCTATTCAGGGATGTCTAAAAAGTGCATGCAATGGAATTTGAAATACTCCTACTAGGCCTTTCCACCGATGGCCACCAAACTCGGTCAGCATGATCTCAAGACATTGGGGATGCAAAATTGCCAGGGGATTTTTGATATCTTGAACGGTTTGACCGTGACGGGGCGACAAATTTATGGCGAGAAATGAGAAACAGGAAGTGCCTAATAACTTTGGCATACTTTGTCTGATTTTGACCAAACTTAAGCAGTTTGTTCGTCGTCTGATGCCGATCACAGAGATGTGACTATTATGAGTCAAAGTTATAGCGCCACCAACTGGCAGCAGAAAGCGTGACGTTTTTGAAACGCTTTAAACTCAGCCTCTTAATTTTACTCAATTTGCTTCAAACTTCATCCCAATAATGTCAAAACACGACCGATAAGAATCTGTGAAGGGCGTTATCCATAACTTTTATCATGTTGCCATGGCAACGTGTCAAACTTTAACTTTAGTTTTTTGTGTTTTTGAGACACTTAAAATGCTTAGAATTTCATGAAACTCAACACACACATCTGTATTAATGACAGTTAAACACTGATAAAAGCCCATAAATGGGCGTGGAGCAGGCGCTCCATAGCGCCACCTTTTGACAAAAGTTGGGGGTTACTTTGTCCTACAGTCACCAAACTCGGTACATATATTGGACTCATCAAGCCGGACAACTTTCTAATTTACACCCATTAGCTACGACCAACAGGAAGTCAGCTATTTTTATTTAAATATGGATTTTTGGAAAAATCAAGCTGTGGAATTTGAAATACTCCTCCTAGACCTTTCCACCGATGGCTACCAAACTCGGTCAGCATGATCTCAAGATATTGGGAATGCAAAATTGCCAGGGGATTTTTGCTATCTCGAACGGTTTGGCCGTGGCAGGGCGACAAATTATGGCGAGAAATGAGAAACAGGAAATGTCTAATAATTTTGACACACTTTATCTGATTTTGACCAAACTTAAGCAGTTTGTTCGTCGTATGATACCGATCACAGAGATGTGACTATTATGAGTCAAAGTTATAGCGCCACCAACTGGCAGCAGGAAGTGTGTTGCTTGCAAAACGCTTTTAAATCAACCTCTTAATTTTACTCAATTTGCTTCAAACTTCATCAGAATAATATCAAAACACGGCCGATGAGAATCTGTGAAGGGGTCCTTGATACATCAAATGCTGTTGCCACGGCAACATGTCAAACTTTAACATTTGTTTCCTGTGTTTTTAAATATAGCTGTGAATAAATTCATATCACTCATAGCAGAATCAGACAGTTCACAGCAAACTTTGTCAACATGATGCCAAGATACTGAAGATGTTAAATTGTGAACGGCTTTGGGACATCTTGAACGGTGTTGATGTGGTGATTTATGAAAGTAACAATAAAAAAGACGAAGAGTTATTTTCATATATCTTTAAATTGCATTATTCTAACTCATCAAAACTTTTTACATATAAAGAACAAGAAATTCTTTGGAAATACGTGTAGTTTCAAAATGTTATCATGCTCAGAGGCCCCAAAAACATTAAAAGTGTCACATAAATTTGTCAGATTAAAACTCTAATACCAGGGATGAACACTAGAGGTCCTCATAAGATAAGGAATCGTTTGACCTCTAATGCTATTTAGCTCATTCTCAGTGTATAAGAATGAAAATAATCCATAGAATCAGTTGATATAGACTGTACTGTCAGTGTACTTTTACATAATTATTTTGTATAGGTGCTTAAAGAGCATTAAAATCTTTTTTTAATCTTTTAAGGAAAAATTATATGATTTATATACATATATACAATCTCACTGATAGAATAAAAAATCTTATAAGTATGACACTATACTGCTCAGTTCACTTAATTAGAATGAGAAACAAATACATCAACTAAGTTAATATGTATTTATTTTTAATATATTTGTTTATAATTATTTCACAGATGCTTATAGATCATTAAAATAATATTAAAAAATGGATGTAGATCATAAAACATGGTAACTATTTAAAATAGGGTCTCTTTTGTTATCATTGGTTAATGAACTAACTCACGAACGAACAACGAACAATATTTTTGTACTCGATTTTCTTCAAACTTCATCAGAATGATGTAAAAACACGGCCGATGAGAGTCTGTAAAGGCGTCCCTGATGCATCAAATGCTGTTGCCATGGCAAATAAATAAAAATATTTGTTTTTGAGGCAGATAGCGTGCCTAGAATTTCATTTTCCATTTTCAGTTTTCAATGATTTATTATATATTTAAAGTGCAGCATCCTAACTCTTTGAAACTTTTTTCATACAAATAACTATTCATTCTGATTAAACACAGTTCATTTCATAATTATACAAAACTGCACGAATGAAAGAAAATTAAAAAACAAATCTGATCTCACTCTGCTCTGCACTCTATGTGTGTGTTTGTGTGGTAAGTGGCTGAGTGTAAGGAGGTGGGATGGGTGGTAAGAGAAAGAGTCAGACAGGAGGAGAGACAGTTAGGGTTAGTCCAAAGGGTTATTGTGAATGCATGTGCCAACTGGGCACCGTTTTCCTGATGCTATCGGGATGGCGACTGCCAGACGGCGAGGGCCCGGTCAACGCTGCTTGCAGCTTTAATTATTATTATTTCATCAATGTTTTGGGTCATTTCGGGGCCCTTAACATACACGAAAACTCTTGAAACTTTGCACACACATTGGAAACTGCGGCCATCA
This sequence comes from Garra rufa, assembly GCF_049309525.1. NCBI lineage: Eukaryota > Metazoa > Chordata > Actinopteri > Cypriniformes > Cyprinidae > Garra > Garra rufa. The sequence goes on from NC_133382.1 coordinate 14,982,975, forward strand.
GGGCCGGACAAACTTTGACATGGGGGGGTCACCTGGGGGGGGCGTGGCACAGCGTTAAAAATTTTTACTTTTGAGGGACTCTGGAGCACACACCGGTTGACCTACATTTATCAAAATTCATACACATATAGACCTCATCGGGCTGAACAACTTTCATGCTCAAAGTCAGTGCTTCGCCCAACAGGAAGTCAGCTATTCAGGGATGTCTAAAAAGCGCATGCAATGGAATTTGATATACTCCTCCTAGGTGTATCCACCGATGGCCACCGAACTCGGTCAGCATGATCTCAAGACATTGGAGACGCAAAATTGCCAGGGGAATTTTGATATTTCGAACGGTTTGGCCGTGGCGGGGCGACAAAGTTATGGCGAGAAATGAGAAACAGGAAGTGTCTAATAACTTTAACACACTTTGTCTGATTTTGACCAAACTTCAGCAGTTTGTTCATCGTCTGATGCCAATCACAGAGATGTGACTATTATGAGTTAAAGTTATAGCGCCACCAACTGGCAGCAGAAAGCGCAACGTTTTCTAAATGCTTTTAAATCAGCCTCTTAATTTTACTCAATTTGCTTGAAACTTCATCCCAATAATGCCGAAACACGGCCGATGAGAATCTGTGAAGGGCATTATCGATAACTTTTATCATGTTGCCATGGCAACGTGTCAAACTTTAACTTTAGTTTTTTGCGTTTTCGAGCCACTTAAAATACTTGGAATTTCATGAAACTCAACACACACATCTGTATTAATGATATTTAGACACTGATAAAAGCCCATAAATGGGCGTGGAGGAGGCACTCTATAGCGCCACCTTTTGACAAAAGTTGGGGGTTTAGTTTTGCCTACAGTCACCAAACTCGGTACATATATTGGTCTCATCAAGCCGGACAACTTTCTAATTAACACTTATTAGCTATAATAAACAAGAAGTTGGCTATTTTTATTTGAATGTGGATTTTTGGAAAAATCAGGCTGTAAATAAAATCATACTAAACAAAGCAGAAACAAGAAGTTCACACCAAACTTTGTCAACATGATAAGAATATACTCAAAATGCTAAATTGTGAGCGGATTTTGGATATCTTGAACGGTGTTGATGTGGTGATTTTTTAAAAGTCACAGTAAAAAAAGTTGCATAAATTTTTCTATATCTTTAAAGTGCCTAATACCAACTCTTCAAAACTTTGTATATATGAAGAACAAATCATTCTTAGAAAATACGCTTGGTATCAAAATTGTATCATGCTCAGAGGCCCCAAAAACATTAAAAGTATCCAGAAGTGAGAGAGGGAGAAATGAAGACTGTAATACAAGGGATGAACACCAGAGGTCCTCGTATGATAAGGAATATTTTTACCTCTAATCCTATTCTGTTCATTCTCAATGTGCAACAAAGAAACTTCATTTGTAATGGACTATATCACATTAGATTTATTTTTTACATTATATTCTATTCTATTGACTATTAACAACTAACTCTCACCAACTAACACTCCTTACAGTGTAGACTTAGTTTAATGTTAGGCTAAGTAGAAGGTTCATGTTCTTGCAAAGTTACTTATAATCAGTTTGTCTTTTGGGGAACTGTCTAAATACAGTGTTAGCATATATTTACCACAACAAATAATAATTACTGCTAGCTGACATGCAGTTGCAGAGTTACTTATAAAAAGCTGTCTAACGGGTACCATCAAAATAATTAAACTGATCATGTTATACATTCATCTGATCTGATACCTGATCTTATGGCTATTTGAGAATTATTATTATTATTACTTATAAGTGATCTTTGTATGCTTTAAGTAAAGTGACATCAGTAAGATGGCAAAATATGAGACTTATACATTATAACTATGAGGAGGTAATCATACTCATAAAAGCTATAATAAAAAAAAATTCTAATACATTAAAACTGTTCTTATGAATGCTCATGAGATGATACAACATATTATAAGGTTTTTTATAATTTGTTATGCATTCATTATAATGCCTTAAGAATACCCTCATAATGTATTATTAATACATGAACCCACAAATATTTTTAACAAATATAAATAAATGTACTAATGTACCTTTTAATAATATATGAATACTTTTTTTTAGCTTAATATTAATTAACATTAATAAATGCTATTTAATTATTGTTCATGTTAACTAATATAGTTAATGTTAACAAATTAAACTGGATGTCAAAATTTTAAATATTGTGTGTATGTGTCTGTGTGTTAATTTTAATTAACCCTTTCAATTCTGTAAACTTTAAATCCAAAGTGGCAGAGGGTTACTGTGAATGCATGTGCCAAATGGGCACCGTTTTCCTGATGCTATCGGGATGGTGACTGCGCATATGGCGAGGGCCCGGTCATCGCTGCTTGCAGCTTTAATTTTTTATTTTTTTCAAGCGTTGGGGCACTTTTGGGGGCCTTAACATACTCAAAAACTCTTGAAAATTTGCACACACGTCGGAATCTGCCGTCGTCCGGACGCCACAGAGGCTGGGACCCGGGCGTGGTTCAGGGCCTCTACAGCGCCCCCTGGAACACAGTTTGAAAACTTGATGTACTGCGCACACATACTTGCGCGTATTGATATGAAACTCGGTACACATATAGAACTCATCGAGCTGAACAACTTTTGTACTCTATGTCATGGGCTCCACGCAACAGGAAGTGAGATATTTAGGGGTGTTTAAAAAGCGCATGCTCTGGAATTTAACGTACTCCTCCCAGGAATTCCATGGGATTGTCACCAAACTCGGTCAGCATGATCTCAAGACATTGGGGACGCTAAATTGCGAGGAGATTTTTGATATCTCGAACGGTTTGGCCGTGGCAAGGCGACAAAGTTATGGCGAGAAATGAGAAACAGGAAGTGTCTAATAACTGTTGGACACATTGCCTGATTCTGATGAAACTTCACCAGTTTGTTCGTTGTATGATGCCGATTCCATAAATGTGACTATTATGAGTCAAAGTTATAGCGCCACCAACTGGCAGCAGGAAACGTGTCATTTTCAAAATGCTTTGAAATCAGCCTCTTAATTTTACTCGATTTTCTTTAAACTTCATCAAAATCATGTCAAAACACGGCCGATAAGAATATGTAAAGGGGTCGATGATAAATCAAATGCTGTTGCCATGGCAACGTGTCAAACTTTAAAATTAGATTCCTGTCTTTTCGAGGCAGATAACATGCTTAGAATTTCATGAAACTCAACACACACATCAATATTAATGATAGTTAGACACTGGCAAAAGGTCATAAATGGGCGTGGAGCAGGCACTCTATAGCGCCATCTTTTGACAAAAGTTGGGGGGTTAGTTTTTCCTACAGTCACCAAACTCTGTACGTATATTGTTCTCATCAATCTGGACAACTTTCTAAATCAAACTCATTAGCTAAGACCAACAGGAAGCCGGCTATTTTTATTTGAATGTGGATTTTTGGAAAAATCAGGCTGTAAGCAAATTCGCACTCCTTTTAAGAACAACAAGGTATTCACACCAAACTTTTTTAACATGAAGAGAAGATTCTGAAAATGTTAAATTGCGAGCGGATTTGGGATATCTTGAACGGTGTTGACGTGGTGATTTTTTAAAGATGTAGTAAAAAACATAACCGTAATTTTTTAATATCTTTAAAGTGCAGCATCCAAACTCTTTAAAACTTTTTTCACACAGAGATCTTATCATTCTGAGCAAGTGGTGTAAATATCAATTTTATACGCTTCTATGAATTAAAGAAAATTAAAAAAAGAAATTAGAAATCTGCTGTCACTCTGCCTGTGCCTGTCTGTGTTCAGTCACCATTGAGTCACTGAAGAGTGACTGAAGGGGGGAGGGGTGTAAGGGAGAGAGACCAGTGGAACATGCTGTTTTGCTTAAGACCATCTTTGAGGAAGATGCACATTGCTGTAGCGTAATCGACATAAATATGTCTGATATTTTGAGAAAATATAAAGGGTCATTAAATCTTTCATTGTTTGTATTTTGCAGTTGTTGTTTTTTATTTATTTTTACTGAACTGTACCATGAACTTGTCCTATTCAGTCACATAGCAAAAGATTAAGAAAAATACAACTTTTAAGCATGAGTGATTTATCTTCATTGTAGACAATATTTTCATTGTGTTATTTATTGAATATAAAATAATAATTAAAAATTTCAAGACAAACTTTGACAACAAAACAAACTTTGCTGTTATCTGTTCAAAACATCCGAAAACCATCATTTGAAGATCAGTTTTATATATATATCGCCCCATTAAAACACTCAACTTGATTTTTAAAGATATTTTGAAAGAATTAAGCGTTTATAGAGCACTTTATTGTGTATTGCTGTACACCCACATGAACTGTGTTCATGTTCATGTTAATTCACAGTACATAAACTAAAAGATACTAATTTACCTTTAAACAATATATGAATACTTTTTTTAGCTTAATATTAATTAACATTAATAAATGCTATTTAATTATTGTTCACGTTAACTAATATAGTTAATGTTAACAAATGAAACTGGATGGCAACATTTTATATATTGTGTGTATGTGTCTCTGTGTTGATTTTAAAGTGTAACCCTTTCAATTCAGTAAACTTAAAATCCAAACTAGCAGAGGGTTACTGTGAATGCATTTGCCAACTGTGCACCGTTTTCCTAATTGATTCTTAGTTATGTAGCGCTTAAGAGTGATGTCTTATAACAGGAGTCACCGGCAAAGCAATATCCACATACAAATTGTACAGATAGGTAACGATTTAAGCAGAAGTGGTGAATGTAATGCAAGCACTAATAACATTTTGTTATCATCATGAATTACATGTTCTTATCATCATCATCAGAATATAGGGAAAATGTTCACATTTGGTTCACAGTTGGCATTATCTGAAGTCCTTGCAGGGGATTAGGTTTATAGCAAACTCCTCCTAGACATTTAATAAAATCAACATTATATTTGGTCAGTCTGATCTAGAGGCCTTAGAGATGTTAAATTGTGAAGATCTTGAGTTTCAGTAAAGGGCATGTCCGTGGCGGCCTGACAAAGTTTGATGTTTCGCCATGGACATAGGTGTAATAACTCAGCCATAAAATGTCTGATCTGCCTCAAACTTCAGAGGTTTGGTAAGAGTCCTGGCCTGAAGACACCTAAAGGCCAATATTCAGATATTATCATAGCGCCACCTGTTGACACCAGGATATATCATATCTTTCACTAACTCAAACATACCAAGGTCAATCTGCACCAAGCTTCATATGTTTGATAATAGTGCTGGCCTGAACACATCTACATGCCAATAATCAGTTATAGGCATAGCGCCACCAGCTGCCAATGGGAAGTTTGGCACATTTTGGACTTATGACATATTTCTCATATATTTACTGTATTAAAAGCATACTGCCCACCGTTTGCTGATTTCCTGAAGCCACCGATATGCGGTGAGCCGGGTGCGAGGGCCCGTTCATCGCTGCTCGCAGCTTTAATTATTAGGGCCCGAGCCCAAAAGGGCGAAGGCCCTATTGTTCTTCTAAGGGTTCTTATTTTTTTTATTTTTTTTTTTATTTTTTTACACCTTCCGGGCACTTTTGGGGGCCTTAACATACTCAAAAACTCTTGAAAATTTGCACACACGTCGGAATCTGCGGCCATCAGGACGCCACAGAGGCTGGGACCCGGGCGTGGTTCAGGGCCTCTACAGCGCCCCCTGGAACACAGTTTGAAAACTTGATGTACTGCGCACACATACTTGCACGTATTGATATGAAACTCGGTACACATATAGATCTCACTGAGCCAAACAACTTTTGTACTCTATGTCATAGGCTCCACCTGACAGGAAGTGAGATATTTAGGGCTGTTTAAAAAGCGCATGCTCTGGAATTTAACGTACTCCTCCCAGGAATTCCATGGGATTGTCACCAAACTCGGTCAGCATGATCTCAAGACATTGGGGACGCTAAATTGCGAGGAGATTTTTGATATCTCGAACGGTTTGGCCGTGGCAAGGCGACAAAGTTATGGCGAGAAATGAGAAACAGGAAGTGTCTAATAACTGTTGACCACATTGCCTGATTCTGATGAAACTTCACCAGTTTGTTCGTTGTATGATGCCGATTCCATAAATGTGACTATTATGAGTCAAAGTTATAGCGCCACCAACTGGCAGCAGGAAGTGTGTCATTTTCAAAATGCTTTGAAATCAGCCTCTTAATTTTACTCGATTTTCTTTAAACTTCATCAAAATCATGTCAAAACACGGCCGATAAGAATATGTAAAGGGGTCGATGATAAATCGAATGCTGTTGCCATGGCAACATGTCAAACTTTAAAATTAGATTCCTGTCTTTTCGAGGCAGTTAACATGCTTAGAATTTCATGAAACTCAACACACACATCAATATTTATGATAGTTAGACACTGGCAAAAGGTCATAAATGGGCGTGGAGCAGGCACTCTATAGCGCCATCTTTTGACAAAAGTTGGGGGGTTAGTTTTTCCAACAGTCACCAAACTCTGTACATATATTAATCTCATCATTTTGGACAACTTTCTAAATCAAACTCATTAGCTGAGACCAACAGGAAGCCGGCTATTTTGATTTGAATGTGGATTTTTGGAAAAATCAGGCTGTAAACAAATGCACACTACTTCTAAGAACAACCAGCTGTTCACACCAAACTTTTTTAACATGAAGAGAATATTCTGAAGATGTTAAATTGCGAGCGGATTTTGGATATCTTGAACGGTGTGGACGTGGTGATTTTTTAAAGATATAGTAAAAAATATTTTTATATCTTTAAAGTGCAGCATCCAAACTCTTTAAAACTTTTTTCACACAGAGATCTAATCATTCTGAGCAAGTGCTGCAAATAAAAAATGTATACAAGCTTCTATGAATTAAAGAAAATTTAAAAAAGAACTCAGAAACCTGCTGTCACTCTGGTGAATGTCTCTACAGTATGTGTGTGCGTTCAGTCAGGCACAGAGAAGCTCATTATTGCAGGGGGGAGGGGTGAGAGGCAGAGAGGGTGACAGAGTAGAGAGCCATCCTACAGACCATCTTTGAACAAAAAATGCACATATGTATTTTAATTACATAAATATGTCTGATCTTTGAGAGTCTGATATTTTGAGAAAATATAAAGGGTCACTTAGTCTTTCATTGTTCGTATTTTGCAGTTGTTGTTTTTTATTTATTTTTTACTTAACTGTACCATGAACTTGTCCTATTCAGTCACATAGCAAAAGATTTTAAAAAATACAACTTTTTAGCATGATCAATTTATCTTCATTGATAGACAATATTTACATAGTGTTATTTATTGAATATAAAATAATAATAATAAAAAATTATGACAAACTTTGACAACAAAACAAACGTTACTGTTATCTCTTCAAAACATCTGAAAACCATAATTTTAAGATCAGTTATAAATATATATATATATCACCCCGTTAAAATACTCAACTTGATTTTTAAAGATATTTTGAAAGAATGAAGAGTTTATAGAGCACTTTATTGTGTATTGCTGTACACCCACATGAACTGTGTTCATGTTCATGTTAATTCACAGTAAATACACTTTATATGAATACTTTTTTTAGCTTAATATTAATTAACATTAATAAATGCTATTTATGTATTGGTCATGTTAACTAATATAGTTAATTTTAACAAATGAAACTGGATGGCAACATTTTATATTTTGTGTGTATGTGTCTGTGTGTTGATTTTAAAGTGTAACCCTTTCAATTCTGTAAACTTAAAATCCAAACTAGCAGAGGATTACTGTGAATGCATGTGCCAACTGGGCACCGTCTTCCTTATTGATTCTTAGTTATGTAGCACTTAAGAGTGATGTCTTATAACAGGAGTCACCAGCAAAGCAATATCCACACAAAAATTGTACAGATAGGTAACAATGACATTTAAGCAGAAGTGGTGGATGTAAAGGAAGCAATAATAACATTTTGCTATCATCATGAATCATGTTCTTATCATCATTTGTAGCATACTGGTTCACAGTTGGCATTTATCTGAAGTCCTTGCATTGATTGCATTTAGTTAAATCAACATTATATTTGGTCAGTCTGATCTTGAAGCCTTAGAGATGTTAAATTGTGAAGATCTTGAGTTTTCATTAAAGGGCATGTCCGTGGTGGCCTGACAAAGTTTGATGTTTCTGCATAGACATAGAAGTGGTTATAACTTAGCCTGAAAATGTCTGATCTGCCACAAAATTCACAGGTTTGGTAAGAGTCCTGGCCTGAAGACACCTAAAGACCAATATTCAGATATTATCATAGCGCCACCTGTTGGCAGCAGGATATCTCATATATTTCACTAACTCAAACATACCAAGGTCAATCTGCACCAAACTTCATATGTTTGATAATAGTGCTGGCCTGAACACATCTACATGCCAATAATCAGTTATAGGCATAGCGCCACCAGCTGGCAGCAGCAAGTTTGGCACATTTAAGTGACTTTGACATATTTCTCCTACATTTACTGTATTAAAAGCATACTGCCCACCGTTTGCTGTTTTCCTGAAGCCACCGGTCGGCGGTGAGCCCGGGTGCGAGGGCCCGTTCATCGCTGCTCGCAGCTTTAATTAGGGCCCGAGCACCGATGGTGTGAGGACCCTATTGGATCTGCTCCGTTTATTATTATTATTATTAGGGCCCGAGCACCGATGGTGTGAGGACCCTATTGAATCTGCTCCGTTTATTATTATTAGGGCCCGAGTACCGATGGTGTGAGGACCCTATTGAATCTGCTCCGTTTATTATTATTAGGGCCCGAGCACCGATGGTGTGAGGACCCTATTGAATCTGCTCCGTTTATTATTATTAGGGGCCAAGCACCGAAGGTGCGAAGGCACCTATTGAAACCGTTAGAATTCTTATTATTATTATTATTCCGCCGCAAGTCTATGGCAGCCCATAGAACCGCTTGCGGGAAAGTTGTATAATTTGGCACACTGATAGAGGGCCGACTCAACATTAACCATAGCAAGTTTGGAGTCTCTAACTCAAACTCTCTAGCGCCACCACTTGTCCAAACTTTCACTTTCTTTTTGCTAATAACTTTTGAACCGTAAGCCATAAAATCAAAATTCCAATTTTCCCTGAATCCTTGGGTGATGCCGAGTCGAATGAACACCAAATTTCAAAAATCCTAAGGTTTACTTTTTTTTCTATAATTTTTTGTTTATAAAACCTACTTTTTCGAACTCGTCCTAGACGGTTTGTCTGATTTTCACCAAAATTGGCTCAGATCATCTTCAGACCATGCAGGCAAAAAGTTATGGAATTCAAGTTGATTGGACAAACCGTTCTCGAATAACGCGCTAATTAATTCTACGAAAAGTGCGCAAAAACGGATGTGAGGCCATATCTCCGCAACGGTTTGTCTTATTGAGACCAAACTTGGTGTGTGTTGTAACAAGCATGACCTGAGGCTACCTGCAGTGTTTCGTCACAGTGCCACCTAGTGGTCAGGAGATATGAAAAATGGCTATTTTTGCTTATAACTTCTTAGTGCTTTGGCCAAATATCTAGAAACTGGTCCCGTTAGATTCGGAGGAGCATGCCGAGTCGAACCATATCCAATTTTCCCATGTCAGCCATTTTGGGTGTCGGCCATTTTGAATTTAGCTTTAAAATGCTGTATCTTGAGAACAGATTAACGTATCGTTTCGACCATAATTACAAAAATGTTCGGCACCATGCCCTGAATGTACATACCAATTTTGGGGCCAGCGCCACCTTGTGGTCAAAAGTTATAACGAAATTTCTAAAAATGCTAATAACTTCTGAAAAAAATGGCTTAATGTAATAAAAGTGATCTCAAAATATTCCTTGGGTCTGGCCGAGAACATTGATACCAATTATGCCAAAATTGGCCTAACTTCCTGTTCGCCATTTTGATGAATGTAGAAAACCTACTTTTTCGAACTCCTCCTAGACTGTTAGTCGGATTTTCACCAAATTTGAATCGGATCATCTTCAGACCATGCTGACAAAAAGTTATGGATTTCGTGTCGATATTCGAAACCGTTTTCATTTAACGCATCAACGAATTTGCAGGTAAGATGCCAAAGCGCATCGGAGGCTGTATCTCTGCAAAGCTTTGAGATATTTGCACCAAATTTGGTATGTGGCATTACCACCTCACACTGATTACACCACATCAATTTGGTAGCAGCGCCACCTATTGGTCAAGAGTAATGAAGCATTCATTAACCATTAGTTTTAAAATGAACAAAAATGCTAATAACTGTAGATAGCATTAGCCTATTGTAATGAAACTGGTCTCAAAATATTCCTTGGGTCATGCTGACAACATAGATATCAATTATGCAACAGTTGGCCAAACTCCCTGTCCGCCATTTTGATTTATGTTGAAAACCTACTTTTTCGAACTAGTCCTAGACCGTTTGTCCGATTTTCACCAAAATCGAGTCAGATCATCTTCAGACTGTGCTGACAAAAATTTATGGATTTCATGTTGATAGTTGAAACCGTTTTCGTACAGCGGCTCTACAAATTTTAGGCTTGATGTGAAAATGACTCTAAGGCTATATCTTTAGAAAACTTTGACATAATGACACCAAACTTTGTGTGAACGTTTGTCATCTCACACTAAACACACCACATCGATTTGATAACAGCGCCACCTGTTGGTCAAACCTAATAAGCCATTAAATCACATCAGTAGTCGTTCTACATCATTTTTCTGTCGTTTTGACTAAAATCATCCTAAAATGGCTTCTTTGTACTTATTGTTGCAGTTGGTCTGCTGTTCCTGCCATCCTTAGCTCCTCATTTTCCGCTTTGAGTGCTTGGCCCCGTAATTGCTGCTTGCAGCTATATTTATTAGGGCCCGAGCCCAAAAGGGCGAAGGCCCTATTGTTCTTCTAAGGGTTATTATTTTTTTTTTTTTTTTTTTTTTTTTTTTTTTATTTTTTTCAACCTTCCGGGCACTTTTGGGGGCCTTAACATACTCAAAAACTCTTGAAAATTTGCACACACGTCGGAATCTGCGGCCATCAGGACGCCACAGAGGCTGGGACCCGGGCGTGGTTCAGGGCCTCTACAGCGCCCCCTGGAACACAGTTTGAAAACTTGATGTACTGCGCACACATACTTGCGCGTATTGATATGAAACTCGGTACACATATAGAACTCATCAAGCTGAACAACTTTTGTACTCTATGTCATGGGCTCCACGCAACAGGAAGTGAGATATTTAGGGCTGTTTAAAAAGCGCATGCTCTGGAATTTAACGTACTCCTCCCAGGAATTCCATGGGATTGTCACCAAACTCGGTCAGCATGATCTCAAGACATTGGGGACGCTAAATTGCGAGGAGATTTTTGATATCTCGAACGGTTTGGCCGTGGCAAGGCGACAAAGTTATGGCGAGAAATGAGAAACAGGAAGTGTCTAATAACTGTTGCACACATTGCCTGATTCTGATGAAACTTCACCAGTTTGTTCGTTGTATGATGCCGATTCCATAAATGTGACTATTATGAGTCAAAGTTATAGCGCCACCAACTGGCAGCAGGAAGTGTGTCATTTTCAAAATGCTTTGATATCAGCCTCTTAATTTTACTCGATTTTCTTTAAACTTCATCAAAATCATGTCAAAACACGGCCGATAAGAATATGTAAAGGGGTCGATGATAAATCGAATGCTGTTGCCATGGCAACATGTCAAACTTTAAAATTAGATTCCTGTCTTTTCGAGGCAGATAACATGCTTAGAATTTCATGAAACTCAACACACACATCAATATTTATGATAGTTAGACACTGGCAAAAGGTCATAAATGGGCGTGGAGCAGGCACTCTATAGCGCCATCTTTTGACAAAAGTTGGGGGGTTAGTTTTTCCTACAGTCACTAAACTCTGTACATATATTGTTCTCATCAATTTGGACAACTTTCTAAATCAAACTCATTAGCTGAGACCAACAGGAAGCCGGCTATTTTGATTTGAATGTGGATTTTTGGAAAAATCAGGCTGTAAACAAATGCACACTACTTCTAAGAACAACCAGCTGTTCACACCAAACTTTTTTAACATGAAGAGAATATTCTGAAGATGTTAAATTGCGACCGGATTTTGGATATCTTGAACGGTGTGGACGTGGTGATTTTTTAAAGATATAGTAAAAAATATTTTTATATCTTTAAAGTGCAGCATCCAAACTCTTTAAAACTTTTTTCACACAGAGATCTAATCATTCTGAGCAAGTGCTGGAAATAAAAAATGTATACAAGCTTCTATGAATTAAAGAAAATTTAAAAAAGAACTCAGAAACCTGCTGTCACTCTGGTGAATGTCTCTACAGTATGTGTGTGCGTTCAGTCAGGCACAGAGAAGCTCATTATTGCAGGGGGGAGGGGTGAGAGGCAGAGAGGGTGACAGAGTAGAGAGCCATCCTACAGACCATCTTTGAACAAAATGCACATACTGTATGTAGTGTAATTACATAAATATGTCTGATCTTTGAGAGTCTGATATTTTGAGAAAATATAAAGGGTCACTAAGTCTTTCATTGTTCATTTTTTGCAGTTGTTGTTTTTTATTTATTTTTTACTTAACTGTACCATGAACTTGTCCTATTCAGTCACATAGCAAAAGATTTTAAAAAATACAACTTTTTAGCATGATCAATTTATCTTCATTGATAGACAATATTTACATAGTGTTATTTATTGAATATAAAATCATAATAATAAAAAATTAAGACAAACTTTGACAACAAAACAAACTTTACTGTTATCTCTTCAAAACATCTGAAAACCATAATTTTAAGATCAGTTATAAATATATATATCACCCCGTTAAAATACTCAACTTGATTTTTAAAGATATTTTGAAAGAATGAAGAGTTTATAGAGCACTTTATTGTGTATTGCTGTACACCCACATGAACTGTGTTCATGTTCATGCTAATTCACAGTACATAAACTATATATGAATACTTTTTTTTAGCTTAATATTAATTAACATTAATAAATGCTATTTATTTATTGGTCATGTTAACTAATATAGTTAATGCTAACAAATAAAACTGAATGGCAACATTTTATATTTTGTGTGTATGTGTCTGTGTGTTGATTTTAAAGTCTAACCCTTTCAATTCTGTAAACTTTAAATCCAAACTAGCAGAGGGTTACTTTGAATGCATGTGCCAAGTGGGCACCGTCTTCATTATTGATTCTTAGTAATGTAGCGCTTAAGAGTGATGTCTTATAACAGGAGGAGTCACCAGCAAAGCAATATCCACACAAAAATTGTACAGATAGGTAACGATGACATTTCAGCAGAAGTGGTGGACGTAAAGCAAGCAATAATAACATTTTGTTATCATGAATCTTGTTCTTACTTGTTAGCAGCAGGATATATCATATCTTTCACTAACTCAAACATACCAAGGTCAATCTGCACCAAACTTCATATGTTTGATAATAGTGCTGGCCTGAACACATCTACATGCCAATAATTAGTTACAAGCATAGCGCCACCATCTGGCAGCGGCAAGTTTGGCACATTTAAATGACTAATGACTTTTTTCTATATTTACTGTATTAAAAGCATACTGCCCACCGTTTGCTGATTTCCTGAAGCCACCGGTCGGCGGTGAGCCCAGGTGCGAGGGCCCGTTCATCGCTGCTCGCAGCTTTAATTATTATTATTCTTCTTATCCGGAATGAATCGCATTTTTGAGGGCCTAAACATACCCGAAAACTAACAAAACTTTGCACACACATCAGACCTGGCGAAAATGGACATCTGATATGGGTTGCAGAAGTGGGTGTGGCAAAATGGCTCAATAGCGCCACCTTTACACGTTCCGCGGTGTGCGCATTCAGCTGTGATTATTGTACATGCACAAAAATCGGTACACATATGTAACACACCAATACCTACCAAAAAGCCTCTTGAGATAAAATCCGAAACCCAACAGGAAGTCGGTTATTATTAATTTTCTCAGCAAAATTTGTGTCATTTTTGCCATTTTCAGGTGTCATACTTGAACGAACTCCTCCTAGAGATTTATTCCGATCAACACCAAATTTGGTGAGTCTAATCTAAAGCCCTTTGTGACGTTAAATTGTGAAGATCTAGAGTTTTCATCGGAGGGCGTGTCCGTGGCGGCCTCGCAAATTTCGATGTTTCGCCATGAAAAAGGAAGTTGCTATAACTTAGGCATAAAATGTCCGATCTGTCCCAAACTTCACATGTGTGATAACACTCCTGACCTGAAGACATCTACATGCCCATATTCAGTTATAGTCATAGCGCCACCTGCTGGCAACAGGAAGTGTCATGTTGTACTCTGCAACAAACTCCTCCTAGAAATTTATACAGATCAACACCAAAATCGGTCAGTCTAATATAAAGGCTTTAGTGATGTTAAATTGCGAAGATCTTGAGTTTTCGTTGAAGGGCGTGTCCGTGGCGGCCTGACAAATTTCGAGTTCTCGCCATGGATATAAAACTTGTTATAACTCAGCCATAAAATGTCCAATTAGCCTCAAACTTCACATATTCGATAAGAGTCCTGGCCTGAACACATCTGAAGGCCAATATTATATTATAATCACAGCGCCACCTGTTGGCAACAGGAAATGACTTGTATCAAACTCCTCCTAGAGATTTAATGATATCAACATTATATTTGGTCAGTCTGATCTAGAGGCCTTAGAGATGTTAAATTGCGAAGATCTTGAGTTTTCGTCAAAGGGCGTGTCCGTGGTGGCCTGACAAAATTTGACGTTTCGCCATGGACATAGAAGTTGTTATAACTCAGCCATAAAATATCCGATCTGCCTCAAACTTCACAGGTTTGGTAAGAGTCCTGGCCTGAAGACATCTAAAGGCCAATATTCAAATATTATCATAGCGCCACCTGTTGGCAGCAGGATATATCATATCTTTCACTAACTCAAACATACCAAGGTCGATCTGCACCAAACGTCATATGTTTGATGAAAGTGCTGGCCTGAACACATCTACATGCCAATAATCAGTTATAGGCATAGCGCCACCAGCTGGCAGCAGGAAGTTTGGCACATTTAAGTGACTTTGATCTATTTTTCCTACATTTACTGTATTAAAAGCATACTGCCCACCGTTTGATGTTTTCCCAAAGCCACCGGTCGGCGGTGAGCCCGGGTGCGAGGGCCCGTTCATCGCTGCTTGCAGCTTTAATTAGGGCCCGAGCACCGATGGTGTGAGGACCCTATTGGATCTGCTTCGTTTATTATTATTATTATTAGGGCCCGAGCACTACAGTGCGAGGACCCTATTGGAATTGCTCCGTTTATTAGGGCCCGAGCACCGATGGTGTGAGGACCCTATTGGATCTGCTCCGTTTATTATTATTATTAGGGCCCGAGCACCGATGGTGTGAGGACCCTATTGGATCTGCTCCGTTTCTTATTAGGGCCCGAGCACCGATGGTGTGAGGACCCTATTGAATCTGCTCCGTTTATTATTATTATTATTATTATTATTATTCTTCTCCAAAGTGAATCGCATTTTAGAGGACCTAAACATTCCCGAAAACTCACAAAACTTTGCACACACATCAAACCTGGCGAAAATTCACGTCTGATTTGGCTTTCAGAAGTGGGTGTGGCAAAATGGCTCGACAGCGCCACCTTTAGACGTTCAGCGGTGTGCGCTTTCAGCTGTGATTCACGTACATGCACCGAAATCGGTACACACATGTAACTCACCAATACCTACAAAAAAGCCTCTTGGAACAAAATCCGGAACCCAACAGGAAGTCGGTTAATATTAATATTCTCTGCAAAATTTGTGTCATTTTTGCCTTTTTCAGGTGTCGTACTTGAACGAACTCCTCCTACAGATTTATTCAGATCAACGCCAAATTTGCAGAGTCTAGTCTAAAGCCCTTTGTGACGTTAAATTGTGAAGATCTAGAGTTTTCATCGGAGGGCGTGTCCGTCGTGGCCTCGCAAATTTCGATGTTTCGCCATGAAAAAGGAAGTTGCTATAACTCAGGCATACAATGTCCTATCTGTCCCAAACTTCACATGTGTGATAACACTCCTGACCTGAAGACATCTAGATGCCCATATTCAGTTATAGTCATAGCGCCACCTGCAGGCAACAGGAAGTGTCATGCTGTACTCTACAACCAACTCCTCCTAGAGATTTATTCAGATCAACACCAAAATCGGTCAGTCTAATATAAAGGCCGTAGCGATGTTAAATTGTGAAGATCTTGAGTTTTCGGTAAAGGGCGTGTCCGTGGCGGCCTGACAAATTTCGAGGTCTCGCCATGGATATAAAACTTGTTATAACTCAGCCATAAAATGTCCGATTTGCCTCAAACTTCACATATTCGATAAGAGTCCTGGCCTGAACACATCTGAAGGCCAATCTTATATTATAATCACAGCGCCACCTGTTGGCAACAGGAAATGACTTGTATCAAACTCCTCCTAGAGATTTAATGATGTCAACATTATATTTGGCCATTCTGATCTAGAGGCTTTAGAGATGTTAAATTGTGAAGATCTTGAGTTTTCGTTAAAGGGCGTGTCTGTGGCGTCATGACAAAGTTTGATGTTTCGCCATAGACATATAAGTTGTTATAACTCAGCCATAAAATGTCCGATCTGCCTCAAACTTCAGAGGTTTGGTAAGAGTCCTGGCCTGAAGACACCTAAAGGCCAATATTCAGATATTATCATAGTGCCACCTGTTGGCAGCAGGATATATCATATCTTTCACTAACTCAAACATACCAAGGTCAATCTGCACCAAACTTCATATGATTGATGAAAGTGGTGGCCTGAACACATCTACATGCCAATAATCAGTTATATGCATAGCGCCACCAGCTGGCAGCAGGTAATTTGGCACATTTAAGTGACTTTGATCTATTTTTCCTACATTTACTGTATTAAAAGCATACTGCCCACCGTTTGCTGTGTTCCTAAAGCCACCGGTCGGCGGTGAGCCCGTGTGCGAGGGCCCGTTCATCGCTGCTTGCAGCTTTAATTATTATTATTCTTCTTCTCCGGAATGAATCGCATTTTTGAGGGCCTAAACATACCCGAAAACTCATGAAACTTTGCACACACATCAAACCTGGCGAAAATGGACGTCTGATATGGATTGCAGAAGTGGGTGTGGCAAAATGGCTCAATAGCGCCACCTTTACACGTTCCGCGGTGTGCGCATTCAGCTGTGATTCACGTACATGCACGCAAATCGGTAGACACATGTAACTCACCAATACCTACAAAAAAGCCTCCTGGGACAAAATCCGAAACCCAACAGGAAGTTGGTTATTATTAATTTTCTTAGCAAAATTTGTGTCATTTTTGCCATTTTCAGGCGTCATACTTGAACGAACTCCTCCTAGAGATTTATTCGGATCAACACCAAATTTGGTGAGTCTAATCTAAAGCCCTTTGTGACGTTAAATTGCGAAGATCTAGAGTTTTCATCAGAGGGCGTGTCCGTGGCGGCCTCGCAAATTTCGATGTTTCGCCATGAAAAAGGAAGTTGCTATAACTCAGGCATAAAATGCCCGATCTGCCCCAAACTTCACATGTGTGATAACACTCCTGACCTGAAGACATCTACATGCCCATATTCAGTTTTACTCATAGCGCCACCTGCAGGCACCAGGAAGTGTCATGCTGTACTCTGCAACAAATTCCTCCTGGAGATTTAATCAGATCAACACCAAAATCGGTCAGTCTAATAAAAAGGCTTTAGCGATGTTAAATTGCGAAGATCTTGAGTTTTCGTTGAAGGGCGTGTCCGTGGCGGCCTGGCAAATTTCGTGGTCTCGCCATGGATATAAATCTTGTTATAACTCAGCCATAAAATGTCCGATTTGCCTCAAACTTCACATGTTCGATAAGAGTCCTGGCCTGAACCAATCTGAAGGCCTATATTCTATTATAATCACAGCGCCACCTGTTGGCAACAGGAAATTACTTGTACCAAACTCCTCCTAGAGATTTAATGATATCAACATTATATTTGGTCAGTCTGATCTTGAGGCCTTAGAGATGTTAAATTGTGAAGATCTTGAGTTTTCGTTAAAGGGCGTGTCCATGGCGGCCTGACAAAGTTTGATGTTTCGCCATGGACATAAAAGTTGTTATAACTCAGCCATAAAATGTCCGATCTGCCTCAAACTTCACATGTTTGGTAAGAGTCCTGGCCTGAAGACATCTAAAGGCCAATATACAGATATTATTATAGTGCCACCTATTGGCAGCAGGATATATCATATCTTGCACTAACTCAAACATACCAAGGTCAATCTGCACCAAACTTCATATGTTTGATGAAAGTGCTGGCCTGAACACATCTACATGCCAATAATCAGTTATAGGCATAGCGCCACCAGCTGGCAGCAGGAAGTTTGGCACATTTAAGTGACTTTGATCTATTTTTCCTACATTTACTGTATTAAAAGCATACTGCCCACCGTTTGCTGTGTTCCTAAAGCCACCGGTCGGCGGTGAGCCCGTGTGCGAGGGCCCGTTCATCGCTGCTTGCAGCTTTAATTATTATTATTATTCTTCTCCAAAATGAATCGCATTTTAGAGGGCCTAAACATGCCCGAAAAGTCACGAAACTTTGCACACACATCAAACCTTGCGAAAATTTACGTCTGATATGGGGTTCAGAAGTGGGTGTGGCAAAATGGCTCGACAGCGCCACCTTTACACGTTCAGCGGTGTGCGCTTTCAGCTGTGATTCACGTACATGCACGAAAATAGGTACACACATGTAACACACCAATACCTACAAAAAAGCCTCTTGGAGCAAAATTTTACACCTAACAGGAAGTCGTTTATTTTTAATTTTCTCAGCAAAATTTGTGTCATTTTTGCCATTTTCAGGCTTCGTACTTGAACGAACTCCTCCTAGAGATTGATTCGGATCAATGCCGAATTTGGTGAGTCCAATCTAAAGTCCTTTGTGACGTTAAATTGCGAAGATCTAGAGTTTTCATCGGAGGGCGTGTCCGTGGCGGCCTCGCAAATTTCGATGTTTCGCCATGAAAAAGGAAGTTGCTATAACTTAGGCATAAAATGTCCGATCTGTCCCAAACTTCACATGTGTGATAACACTCCTGACCGGATGACATATACATGCCCATATTCAGTTTTACTCATAGCGCCACCTGCTGGCAACAGGAAGTGTCATGCTGTACTCTGCAACAAACTCCTCCAAGAGATTTTATCAGATCAACACCAAAATCGGTCAGTCTAATAAAAAGGCTTTAGCGATGTTAAATTGTGAAGATCTTGAGTTTTCGTTGAAGGGCGTGTCCGTGGCGGCCTGGCAAATTTCGAGGTCTCGCCATGGATAATACACTTGTTATAACTCAGCCATAAAATGTCCGATTTGCCTCAAACTTCACATGTTCGATAAGAGTCCTGGCCTGAACCAATCTGAAGGCCAATATTCTATTATAATCACAGCGCCACCTGTTGGCAACAGGAAATGACTTGTACCAAACTCCTCCTAGAGATTTAATGATATCAACATTATATTTGGTCAGTCTGATCTAGAGGCCTTAGAGATGTTAAATTGTGAAGATCTTGAGTTTTCGTCAAAGGGCGTGTCCGTGGTGGCCTGACAAAGTTTGATGTTTCGCCATGGACATAGAAGTTGTTATAACTCAGCCATAAAATGTCCAATCTGCCTCAAACTTCACATGTTTGGTAAGAGTCCTGGCCTGAAGACATCTAAAGGCCAATATTCAGATATTATCATAGCGCCACCTATTGGCAGTAGGATATATCATATCTTTCACTAACTCAAACATACCAAGGTCAATCTGCACCAAACTTCATATGTTTGATGAAAGTGCTGGCCTGAACACATCTACATGCCAATAATCAGTTATAGGCATAGCGCCACCAGCTGGCAGCAGGAAGTTTGGCACATTTAAGTGACTTTGATCTATTTTTCCTACATTTACTGTATTAAAAGCATACTGCCCACCGTTTGATGTTTTCCTAAAGCCACCGGTCGGCGGTGAGCCCGGGTGCGAGGGCCCGTTCATCGCTGCTTGCAGCTTTAATTATTATTATTCTTCTTCTTCTCCAAAGTGAATCGCATTTTAGAGGACCTAAACATTCCCGAAAACTCACAAAACTTTGCACACACATCAAACCTGGCGAAAATTTACGTCTGATTTGGGTTTCAGAAGTGGGTGTGGCAAAATGGCTCGACAGCGCCACCTTTAGACGTTCAGCGGTGTGCGCTTTCAGCTGTGATTCACGTACATGCACCGAAATCGGTACACACATGTAACTCACCAATACCTACAAAAAAGCCTCTTGGAACAAAATCCGGAACCCAACAGGAAGTCGGTTAATATTAATATTCTCAGCAAAATTTGTGTCATTTTTGCCTTTTTCAGGTGTCGTACTTGAACGAACTCCTCCTACAGATTTATTCGGATCAACGCCAAATTTGCAGAGTCTAGTCTAAAGCCCTTTGTGACGTTAAATTGTGAAGATCTAGAGTTTTCATCGGAGGGCGTGTCCGTGGCGGCCTCGCAAATTTCGATGTTTCGCCATGAAAAAGGAAGTTGCTATAACTCAGGCATACAATGTCCTATCTGTCCCAAACTTCACATGTGTGATAACACTCCTGACCTGAAGACATCTAGATGCCCATATTCAGTTATAGTCATAGCGCCACCTGCAGGCAACAGGAAGTGTCATGCTGTACTCTACAACCAACTCCTCCTAGAGATTTATTCAGATCAACACCAAAATCGGTCAGTCTAATATAAAGGCCGTAGCGATGTTAAATTGTGAAGATCTTGAGTTTTCGGTAAAGGGCGTGTCCGTGGCGGCCTGACAAATTTCGAGGTCTTGCCATGGATATAAAACTTGTTATAACTCAGCCATAAAATGTCCGATTTGCCTCAAACTTCACATATTCCATAAGAGTCCTGGCCTGAACACATCTGAAGGCCAATATTCTATTATAATCACAGCGCCACCTGTTGGCAACAGGAAATGACTTGTATCAAACTCCTCCTAGAGATTTAATGATGTCAACATTATATTTGGCCATTCTGATCTAGAGGCCTTAGAGATGTTAAATTGTGAAGATCTTGAGTTTTCGTTAAAGGGCGTGTCTGTGGCGGCATGACAAAGTTTGATGTTTCGCCATAGACATATAAGTTGTTATAACTCAGCCATAAAATGTCCGATCTGCCTCAAACTTCACTGGTTTGGTAAGAGTCCTGGCCTGAAGACACCTAAAGGCCAATATTCAGATATTATCATAGTGCCACCTGTTGGCAACATCTTTCACTAACTCAAACATACCAAGGTCAATCTGCACCAAACTTCATAAGATTGATGAAAGTGGTGGCCTGAACACATCTACATGCCAATAATCAGTTATATGCATAGCGCCACCAGCTGGCAGCAGGTAATTTGGCACATTTAAGTGACTTTGATCTATTTTTCCTACATTTACTGTATTAAAAGCATACTGCCCACCGTTTGCTGTGTTCCTAAAGCCACCGGTCGGCGGTGAGCCCGTGTGCGAGGGCCCGTTCATCGCTGCTTGCAGCTTTAATTATTAGGGCCCGAGCCCAAAAGGGCGAAGGCCCTATTGTTCTTCTAAGGATTCTTATTTGTTTTTTTTTTTTTTTTTATTTTTATTTTTTTTCAACCGTTGGGGCACTTTTGGGGGCCTTAACATACTCAAAAACTCTTGAAAATTTGCACACACGTCGGAATCTGCCGTCGTCCGGACGCCACAGAGGCTGGGACCCGGGCGTGGTTCAGGGCCTCTACAGCGCCCCCTGGAACACAGTTTGAAAACTTGATGTACTGCGCACACATACTTGCACGTACTCATATGAAACTCTGTACACATATAGAACTCATCGAGCTGAACAACTTTTGTACTCTATGTCATGGGCTCCACGCAACAGGAAGTGAGATATTTAGGGCTGTTTAAAAAGCGCATGCTCTGGAATTTAACGTACTCCTCCCAGGAATTCCATGGGATTGTCACCAAACTCGGTCAGCATGATCTCAAGACATTGGGGACGCTAAATTGCGAGGAGATTTTTGATATCTCGAACGGTTTGGCCGTGGCAAGGCGACAAAGTTATGGCGAGAAATGAGAAACAGGAAGTGTCTAATAACTGTTGCACACATTGCCTGATTCTGATGAAACTTCACCAGTTTGTTCCTTGTATGATGCCGATTCCATAAATGTGACTATTATGAGTCAAAGTTATAGCGCCACCAACTGGCAGCAGGAAACGTGTCATTTTCAAAATGCTTTGAAATCAGCCTCTTAATTTTACTCGATTTTCTTTAAACTTCATCAAAATCATGTCAAAACACGGCCGATAAGAATATGTAAAGGGGTCGATGATAAATCAAATGCTGTTGCCATGGCAACGTGTCAAACTTTAAAATTACATTCCTGTCTTTTCGAGGCAGATAACATGCTTAGAATTTCATGAAACTCAACACACACATCAATATTAATGATAGTTAGACACTGGCAAAAGGTCATAAATGGGCGTGGAGCAGGCACTCTATAGCGCCATCTTTTGACAAAAGTTGGGGGGTTAGTTTTTCCTACAGTCACCAAACTCTGTACATATATTGTTCTCATCAATCTGGACAACTTTCTAAATCAAACTCATTAGCTAAGACCAACAGAAAGCCGGCTATTTTGATTTGAAGGTGGATTTTTTGAAAAATCAGGTAGTAAACAAATTCACACTACTCCTAAGAACAACCAGCTGTTCACACCAAACTTTTTTAACATGAAGAGAAGATTCTGAAGATGTTAAATTGCGAGCGGATTTGGGATATCTCGAACGGTGTTGACGTGGTGATTTTTTAAAGATGTAGTAAAAAACATAACCCTAATTTTTTATATCTTTAAAGTGCAGCATCCAAACTCTTTAAAACTTTTTTCACACAGAGATCTAATCATTCTGAGCAAGTGCTGGAAATATTAATTTTATACAAGCTTCAATGAATTAAAGAAAATTAAAAAAATAACTCAGAAACCTGCTGTCACTCTGGTGAATGTCTCTACAGTATGTGTGTGCGTTCAGTCAGGCACAGAGAAGCTCATTATTGCAGGGGGGAGGGGTGAGAGGCAGAGAGGGTGACAGAGTAGAGAGCCATCCTATAGACCATCTTTGAACAAAAAATGCACATATGTATTGTAATTACATAAATATGTCTGATCTTTGAGAGTCTGATGTTTTGAGAAAATATAAAGGGTCACTAAGTCTTTCATTGTTCGTATTTTGCAGTTGTTGTTTTTTATTTATTTTTTACTTAACTGTACCATGAACTTGTCCTATTCAGTCACATAGCAAAAGATTTAAAAAAATACAACTTTTTAGCATGATCAATTTATCTTCATTGATAGACAATATTTACATAGTGTTATTTATTGAATATAAAATAATAATAATAAAAAATTAAGACAAACTTTGACAACAAAACAAACGTTACTGTTATCTCTTCAAAACATCTGAAAACCATAATTTTAAGAACAGTTATAAATATATATATCACCCCGTTAAAATACTCAACTTGATTTTTAAAGATATTTTGAAAGAATGAAGAGTTTATAGAGCACTTTATTGTGTATTGCTGTACACCCACATGAACTGTGTTCATGTTCATGTTAATTCACAGTACATAAACTTTATATGAATACTTTTTTTATCTTAATATTAATTAACATTAATAAATGCTATTTATTTATTGGTCATGTTAACTAATATAGTTAATTTTAACAAATGAAACTGGATGGCAACATTTTATATTTTGTGTGTATGTGTCTGTGTGTTGATTTTAAAGTGTAACCCTTTCAATTCTGTAAACTTAAAATCCAAACTAGCAGAGGGTTACTGTGAATGCATGTGCCAACTGGGCACCGTCTTCCTTATTGATTCTTAGTTATGACAACAATTGATTTTATACAAAAATATATTATACAAAAATTGTACAGATAGGTAACAATGACATTTAAGCAGAAGTGGTGGATATAAAGGAAGCAATAACAACATTTTGCTATCATCATGAATTACATGTTCTTATTTGTAGCATACTGGTTCACAGTTGGCATCTATCTGAAGTCCTTGCATTGATTGCATTTAATTAAATCAACATTATATTTGGTCAGTCTGATCTTAAGGCCTTAGAGATGTTAAATTGTGAAGATCTTGAGTTTTCATTAAAGGGCATGTCCGTGGTGGCCTGACAAAATTTGATGTTTCTGCATAGACATAGAAGTGGTTATAACTTAGCCTGAAAATGTCTGATCTGCCACAAAATTCACAGGTTTGGTAAGAGTCCTGGCCTGAAGACACCTAAAGACCAATATTCAGATATTATCATAGCGCCACCTGTTGGCAGCAGGATATCTCATATATTTCACTAACTCAAACATACCAAGGTCAATCTGCACCAAACTTCATATGTTTGATAATAGTGCTGGCCTGAACACATCTACATGCCAATAATCAGTTATAGGCATAGCACCACCAGCTGGCAGCGGCAAGTTTGGCACATTTAAATGACTTATGACATATTTTTTCTATATTTACTGTATTAAAAGCATACTGCCCACCGTTTGCTGTTTTCCTGAAGCCACCGGTCGGCGGTGAGCCCGGGTGCGAGGGCCCGTTCATCGCTGCTCGCAGCTTTAATTATTATTATTCTTCTTATCCGGAATGAATCGCATTTTTGAGGGCCTAAACATACCCGAAAACTAACGAAACTTTGCACACACATCAGACCTGGCGAAAATGGACATCTGATATGGGTTGCAGAAGTGGGTGTGGCAAAATGGCTCAATAGCGCCACCTTTACACGTTCCGCGGTGTGCGCATTCAGCTGTGATTATCGTACATGCACAAAAATCGGTACACACATGTAACACACCAATACCTACAAAAAAGCCTCTTGAGATAAAATCCGAAACCCAACAGGAAGTCGGTTATTATTAATTTTCTCAGCAAAATTTGTGTCATTTTTGCCATTTTCAGGTGTCATACTTGAACGAACTCCTCCTAGAGATTTATTCCGATCAACACCAAATTTGGTGAGTCTAATCTAAAGCCCTTTGTGACGTTAAATTGTGAAGATCTAGAGTTTTCATCGGAGGGCGTGTCCGTGGCGGCCTCGCAAATTTCGATGTTTCGCCATGAAAAAGGAAGTTGTTATAACTCAGCCATAAAATGTCCGATCTGCCTCAAAGTTCACAGGTTTGGTAAGAGTCCTGGCCTGAAGACACCTAAAGGCCAATATTCAGATATTATCATAGCGCCACCTGTTGGCAGCAGGATATATCATATCTTTCACTAACTCAAACATACCAAGGTCAATCTGCACCAAACTTCATATGTTTGATGAAAGTGGTGGCCTGAACATATCTACATGCCAATAATCAGTTATAGGCATAGCGCCACCAGCTGGCAGCAGGAAATTTTACACATTTAAGTGACTTCGACATATTTCTCGTATTTTTACAGTATTAAAAGCATACTACCCACCATTTGCTGTGTTTCTAAAGCCACCGGTCAGCGGTGAGCCCGTGTGCGAGGGCCCGTTCATCGCTGCTTGCAGCTTTAATTATTATTATTATTCTTCTCCAAAATGAATCGCATTTTAGAGGGCCTAAACATGCCCGAAAAGTCACGAAACTTTGCACACACATCAAACCTGGCGAAAATTTACGTCTGATATGGGGTTCAGAAGTGGGTGTGGCAAAATGGCTCGACAGCGCCACCTTTACACGTTCAGCGGTGTGCGCTTTCAGCTGTGATTCACGTACATGCACGAAAATAGGTACACACATGTAACACACCAATACCTACAAAAAAGCCTCTTGGAGGAAAATTTTACACCCAACAGGAAGTCGGTTATTTTTAATTTTCTCAGCAAAATTTGTGTCATTTTTGCCATTTTCAGGCTTCGTACTTGAACGAACTCCTCCTAGAGATTGATTCGGATCAATGCCGAATTTGGTGAGTCCAATCTAAAGCCCTTTGTGACGTTAAATTGCGAAGATCTAGAGTTTTCATCGGAGGGCGTGTCCGTGGCGGCCTCGCAAATTTCGATGTTTCGCCATGAAAAAGGAAGTTGCTATAACTTAGGCATAAAATGTCCAATCTGTCCCAAACTTCACATGTGTTATAACACTCCTGACCTGAAGACATCTACATGCCTATATTCAGTTATAGTCATAGCGCCACCTGCAGGCAACAGGAAGTGTCATGCTGTACTCTACAACCAACACCTCCTAGAGATTTATGCAGATCAACACCAAAATCGGTCAGTCTAATATAGAGGCCTTAGTGATGTTAAATTGTGAAGATCTTGAGTTTTCGGTAAAGGGCGTGTCCGTGGCGGCCTGACAAATTTCGAGGTCTCGCCATGGATATAAAACTTGTTATAACTCAGCCATAAAATGTCCGATTTGCCTCAAACTTCACATATTAGATAAGAGTCCTGGCCTGAACACATCTGAAGGCCAATATTCTATTATAATCACAGCGCCACCTGTTGGCAACAGGAAATGACTTGTATCAAACTCCTCCTAGAGATTTAATGATATCAACATTATATTTGGTCAGTCTGATCTAGAGGCCTTAGAGATGTTAAATTGCGAAGATCTTGAGTTTTCGTTAAAGGGCGTGTCCGTGGCGGCGTGACAAAGTTTGATGTTTCGCCATGGACATAGAAGTTGTTATAACTCAGCCATAAAATGTCCGATCTGCCTCAAACTTCACAGGTTTGGTAAGAGTCCTGGCCTGAAGACACCTAAAGGCCAATATTTAGATATTATCATAGCGCCACCTGTTGGCAGCAAGATATATCATATCTTTCACTAACTCAAACATACCAAGGTCAATCTGCACCAAACTTCATATGTTTGATGAAAGTGGTGGCCTGAACACATCTACATGCCAATAATCAGTTATATGCATAGCGCCACCAGCTGGCAGCAGGAAATTTGGCACATTTAAGTGACTTTGACATATTTCTCCTATTTTTACCGGATTAAATGCATACTGCCCACCATTAGCTGTGTTCCAAAAGCCACCGGTCGGCGGTGAGCCCGTGTGCGAGGGCCCGTTCATCGCTGCTTGCAGCTTTAATTTTTAATATATTTGTTTATCATTATTTCACAGATGCTTAAAGATCATTAAAATAATATTTAAAAATGGTTGTAGATCATAAAACATGGTAACTATTTAAAATAGGGTCTCTTTTGTTAACAATGGTTAATGAACTAACAAACACGAACGAACAACGGACAATATATTTGTACTCGATTTTATTCAAACTTCATCAGAATAATGTAAAAACACGGCCGAATCTGTAAAGGCGTCCCTGATGCATCAAATGCTGTTGCCATGGCAAATAAATAAAAATAAAAAATACATTCAAATATTTGTTTCCTGTGTTTTTGAGGCAGATAGCGTGCTTAGAATTTCATTTTCCATTTTCAATGATTTATTATATATTTAAAGTGCAGCATCCTAACTCTTTGAAACTTTTTTCATACAAATAACTATTCATTCTTATCAAGTACAGTTCATTTCATAATTATACAAAACTCCACGAATTAAAAATAAAAATAAAAAAACGTATCTGATCTCACTCTGCTCTGCACTCAATGTGTGTGTTTGTGTGGTAAGTGGCTGAGTGTAAGGAGGGGGGATGAGTGGTAAGAGAATGAGTCAGAGAGGAGGAGAGACAGTTAGGGTTAGTCCAAAGGGTTACTGTGAATGCATGTGCCAACTGGGCACCATTTTCCTGATGCTATCGGGATCGCGACTGCACAGACGGCAAGAGCCCGGTCATCGCTGCTTGCAGCTTTAATTAGGGCCCGAGCCCAAAAGGGCGAAGGCCCTATTGTTCTTCTAAGGATTCTTATTATTATTATTATTTTTTTTTTTCAACCGTTGGGGCACTTTTGGGGGCCTTAACATACTCAAAAACTCTTGAAAATTTGCACACACGTTGGAAGCTGAACAACTTTTGTACTCTATGTCATGGGCTCCACGCAACAGGAAGTGAGATATTTAGGGCTGTTTAAAAAGCGCATGCTCTGGAATTTAACGTACTCCTCCCAGGATTTCTATACGATTGTCACCAAACTCGGTCAGCATGATCTCAAGACATTGGGGACGCTAAATTGCGAGGGGATTTTTGATATCTCGAACGGTTTGGCCGTGGCAAGGCGACAAAGTTTTGGCGAGAAATGAGAAACAGGAAGTGTCTAATAACTGTTGCACACATTGCCTGATTCTGATGAAACTTCACCAGTTTGTTCGTTGTATGATGCCGATTCCATAAATGTGACTATTATGAGTCAAAGTTATAGCGCCACCAACTGGCAGCAGGAAACGTGTCATTTTCAAAATGCTTTGAAATCAGCCTCTTAATTTTACTCGATTTTCTTTAAACTTCATCAAAATCATGTCAAAACACGGCCGATAAAGAATATGTAAAGGGGTCGATGATAAATCAAATGCTGTTGCCATGGCAACGTGTCAAACTTTAAAATTAGATTCCTGTCTTTTCAAGGCAGATAACATGCTTAGAATTTCATGAAACTCAACACACACATCAATATTAATGATAGTTAGACACTGGCAAAAGGTCATAAATGGGCGTGGAGCAGGCACTCTATAGCTCTGAAGCTTGTATATAAATTTTATACAAGCTTCAATGAATTAAAGAAAATTAAAAAGATAACTCAGAAACCTGCTGTCACTCTGGTGAATGTCTCTACAGTATGTGTGTGCGTTCAGTCAGGCACAGAGAAGCTCATTATTGCAGGGGGGAGGGGTGAGAGGCAGAGAGGGTGACAGAGTAGAGAGCCATTCTACAGACCATCTTTGAACAAAATGCACATACTGTATGTAGTATAATTACATAAATATGTCTGATCTTTGAGAGTCTGATATTTTGAGAAAATATAAAGGGTCACTAAGTCTTTCATTGTTTGTATTTTGCAGTTGTTGTTTTTTATTTATTTTTTACTTAACTGTACCATGAACTTGTCCTATTCAGTCACATAGCAAAAGATTTTAAAAAATACAACTTTTTAGCATGATCAATTTATCTTCATTGATAGACAATATTTACATAGTGTTATTTATTGAATATAAAATAATAATAATAATAATAAAACATTAAGACAAACTTTGACAACAAAACAAACGTTACTGTTATCTCTTCAAAACATCTGAAAACCATCATTTTAAGATCAGTTATATATATATATATATATATATATCACCCCGTTAAAATACTCAACTTGATTTTTAAAGATATTTTGAAAGAAAGCGTTTATAGAGCACTTTATTGTGTATTGCTGTACACCCACATGAACTGTGTTCATGTTCATGTTAATTCACAGTACATAAACTTTATATGAATACTTTTTTTTTAGCTTAATATTAATTAACATTAATAAATGCTATTTATTTATTGGTCATGTTAACTGATATAGTTAATTTTAACAAATGAAACTGGATGGCAACATTTTATATTTTGTGTGTATGTGTCTGTGTGTTGATTTTAAAGTGTAACCCTTTCAATTCTGTAAACTTAAAATCCAAACTAGCAGATGGTTACTGTGAATGCATGTGCCAACTGGGCACCGTCTTCCTTATTGATTCTTAGTTATGACAAAAATTGATTTTATACACAAATATATTATACAAAAATTGTTCAGATAGGTAACAATGACATTTAAGCAGAAGTGGTGGATGTAAAGGAAGCAATAATAACATTTTGCTATCATCATGAATTACATGTTCTTATCATCATCAGAAAATAGGGGATTTGTAGCATACTGGTTCACAGTTGGCATCTATCTGAAGTCCTTGCATTGATTGCATTTAATTAAATCAACATTATATTTGGTCAGTCTGGTCTTGAGGCCTTAGAGATGTTAAATTGTGAAGATCTTGAGTTTTCATTAAAGGGCATGTCCGTGGTGGCCTGACAAAGTTTGATGTTTCTGCATAGACATAGAAGTGGTTATAACTTAGCCTGAAAATGTCTGATCTGCCACAAAATTCACAGGTTTGGTAAGAGTCCTGGCCTGAAGACACCTAAAGACCAATATTCAGATATTATCATAGCCCCACCTGTTGGCAGCAGGATATCTCATATATTTCACTAACTCAAACATACCAAGGTCAATCTGCACCAAACTTCATATGTTTGATAATAGTGCTGGCCTGAACACATCTACATGCCAATAATCAGTTATAGGCATAGCGCCACCAGCTGGCAGCGGCAAGTTTGGCACATTTAAATGACTTATGACATATTTTTTCTATAATTACTCTATTAAAAGCATACTGCCCACCGTTTGCTGTTTTCCTGAAGCCACCGGTCGGCGGTGAGCCCGGGTGCGAGGGCCCGTTCATCGCTGCTCGCAGCTTTAATTATTATTCTTCTCCAAAATGAAAACTCTTTTTGAGGGCCTAAACATGCTTGAAAACTCACAAAACTTTGCACACGCATCAGTCCTGGCGAAAATTTACATCTGATATGGTTTTCAGAAGTGGGTGTGGCAAAATGGCTCGATAGCGCCACCTAAAAAAATTCAAAGGAGTGCGCCTCGAGCTACGTTTCACGTACATGTACGAAACTCGGTACACACGTGTAACACACCAATACCTACAAAAAAGTCTCCTGGTACAACATACTAAACCCAACAGGAAGTCCGTTATATTGAATTTCCTGTACAGTTTTTGTCATTTTCAGGCCTCGTACTTTAACAAACTCCTCCTACAGTTTTAATCCGATCATCTTCAAATTTTCTGAGTGTCATCATAAGGCCTTTGCGATGCTAAATTGCGAAGATCTTGAGTTTTTGTCAAGGGGCGTGTCCCTGGCGATAAGTGCTAAAGCATGCTCTTAATGCAATGAAACAGGAAGTTACTGTTACTCAGGCATGCAATGTCCAATCAGCCCCAAACTTAATGTTTGATAGGAGTCCTGGCCTGACCACTTTTACATGCCAATATTGATTTATAGTCACAGCGCCACCTACTGTCAACAGGAAGTTTAACACTGTGATACACTATTAGCAACACACTAAAAAAGCCATTGAGTGCTAAACTAGTTAAAAATATACTCAAACATGCTAGCAACACTTACTTAGTGCTAAAGCATGTTGCTAAAGACATGAAACAGGAAGTTATTGTAATTCATGCAAACAATGTCCAATCTGCCCCAAACTTCACATGTTTGATAAGACTCCTGGCCTGAAGATATCCACATGCCCATATTAATGCCATATTAATGCTATTAATGCCATGAAAGAGGAAGTTGTTGTAATTCAGGCATACAATGTCAGATCTGCCCCAAACTTGACATGTTCGATAAGAGTCCTGGCCTGAACACATCTAAAGGCCAATATTCCTTTACATCATAGCGCCACCAGCTGGCAACAGTAAATGTCTTGTTTTACACTAACTTAAAGATGCAATGCACAATTTGCACCAAACTTGACATGTTTGGCAAGAGTCTTGGCCTGAAGACATCTAAAGGCCAATACTCCGTAGTAAGGCCACCTGTTGGCAGCAGGATATGTCATGACTTACACTCAATCAGGCCATATTCAATCTGCACCAAACTTCATATGTTTGATAAAAGCGCTGGCCTGAAGACATCTGCATGCCAATATTCAGTTATAGGTATAGCGCCACCAGCTGGCAGCAGGAAGATTGGCACATATCAATGACTTTGACATATTCCTCCTACATTTACTTTGGTAATAGCATAGTGCCCACCATTCGCCACCGATTGGTGGTGAGCCCGGGTGCGAGGGCCCTATCATCGCTGCTTGCAGCTTTAATTATTATTATTATTATTATTTATTTTGTTTTTGTTGCAATATCACAAACCCCTAGCTATGACTTGTCACAGGAATTCACTATACAGTTGCCAGTAGCCGCTTTCCTCATGTAGCAGACCACTGACTTTCTTCAGCTAGCAACTCACTTTGCTCATGTAGCAGACCACTGACTCTCCTCAGCTAGCGACTCACTATCCTCACGCAGCAGACCACTGACTCTCCTAAGCTAGCAACTCATTTTCCTCACATGGCAGATTAAATCAGCACATTTAACTTTTAAATTGATTTTATTGATTTTCTTTTTTTTTTACAGTCATCTTTTTCTAACATTTTTAATTGTAAGCTGTGCCTCTTTCGTGTCAAATTCTTAAATTTTATCCATACAGAATATTAGAATAATGAGCCACTGTAACAATAGGGCTTTAATCAATAAAATTATATGAGAATAAGCAAAATATCCCCCTCACTGCAGAGGAAACTACGGTGACACAATGCTGTCACATGCATACTATTTTTTATTATTTTTTCCCCCACTCAATTTTGTTGTAATAATGCGATGTGGTTTTAACTACATCTTTTTTCATTAAAACAACATATTTTCTAATTAAAACAAAAAAAAAAAATCTTGAATTAATGACGAATTATGTCATAAAAACAATGTTTTTCCCGTTTTAGAAGACAAATGTTACATTATAAAGAGCGAGCTAAGCGATTGTCTACGCTGCTGTTGCCACAGTCCTGAGATAAACGAAGATCTGCATGCTGCTAATGTTACTGCAGGAGAGATAATGGAAATACACTGTAATGTATTTTAATGTTATTGTTTTTATTGTAGCGCCATGATTATTAGGATTAATCTCTGTCTACAATATAATGCTATCTAGTATATGTACTTAGGCCCAGAGGATATGACTCGTTTAAGATGATCAGATCAAATCGGTTGTTTTTTAATAATCGACTCTGGGCTTGGACTATTTCTTTATTTGAATGACTTAAGTTTAATTTAACACCAAAACAAAATTCGAACAAAAAGAAATAAAGAGAAATGACAAGCAGTTTGATTTGATTCTGCGTGTGTGTGATGGGACAGGACAGTTAAGCTTCCATACCATAATCATCTCCAGTAACTTCATCATATTGCAGTTTAAGGCAACTACAGTGAGGGGAAAAATGTATTTGATCCCCCGCTGATTTTGCACGTGTAGTGTATTGACTGTATGTAAGTTGAAATTAGTGAAGCCCCTTTAAGAGAGCAAAGACGGGGAGGGGCATGTTAAGTGATACCCACGAGGGAAGGGAGAAGTTGGGCAGATTACTTTAGGTGCTGGCCGAAGTTGTATGTTCCGTTCTGTGTTGCATCTACTCAGTAAAGAGTTTCCGAACACTTCAGCCTCTTGTCATTCAAGTATCTTACACTGGCGACGAGCGGATTCGGACTGATTGTGTGCAGATAAGTAAAGCGCAGCTCTGAAACTGAAAGTGAAACCTGCAGTCATGTCGATGCTCGGCCGTATCGAAGAGTTTGATGAATGCTCAAGTAATTCTTTTGCAGAATATATAGAAAGACTGGAATGTTTTTTCCATGCAAATGATATTGAGGACGACGCGAAGAAACGCTCTGTGCTGCTTAGTGTGTGTGGCGCAAAAACATATTCCACGTTACATTCTGTTATCGCCCCAACGCAGCCCTCTACAATGGCTTATGCAAACATTGTGGCTGCATTAAAACGTCATTACAGCCCAGCGCCGTCCGAGATCGTTCAGTGATTTCACTTTCATAATTGTAAGCAGAAGCCTAATCAAAGCATTTCTAACTACATCGCTGAACTTCGACGTCTCTCCGTCCACTGCTCTTTTGGGGATCAGTTAGATGCTATGCTGCGTGATAGAATTGTATGCGGGGTTTTGGATGAAGCGCTGCAACGACACCTACTGGCGGAACCTACACTCACATTTAAAGAGGCTGAAGAAAAGGGCATTGGCTGCAGAAACAGCATTGTTAAATGCTCGCCTACTTCGTAAGCAACAACATGAATTACTGCCTCAAGATGACGTTCATTGTGCAGCCCATACACACGCATCAGCACACAAAGTGACAACTACAAGTGAAAGTCAAATCCGTGACAAACCATGCTACAGGTGTGGCGGTCAGCATTTTCCTCAAGCCTGTAAATTTGCCACTGCTGTATGCCATTATTGTAAAAAAAGAGGACACATTGCTCGAGTGTGTTTAACAAAGACAAGACATGGTAACAACAAGGAGGCAGCCGGTGTCACAGCAGAACGACCTACAAACGCTGTAACTCACGACCAGCAAAATGAGTACCCTGTATTTAGCGCAACTGGCAAATCAGAAAAAGGGGGGCATAAGCCATATTTGGCCACTGTGATACTGAACAAACAAGCACACACAATGGAAGTGGATTCAGGAGCAGCATGCTCCTTGATTAGTGAACATACTTATCACTCACTGTGGCCCTCTCAACCTCCTGAAATGCATGCAGACAGCGGAGTGTTAAGGCAGTGGTCACAAGCAACTTTGGTAGTAAAAGGGAGGATATTTGTGGAAGTGCTGTACAAAGGGACACAAAACACACTGCCTTTGTTCGTTATCGGGGGCCAGGGTACTAGTCTGCTGGGACGAGACTGGTTTGATGCCCTTGGGATATCAGTTGAAGGGGTGCACAGAGTGCAGTTTCAGGCCATGGAGGAAATACTGACTGAATATGCGGAGGTATTTCACTAGACAGAGCTTCAGGCATTCTTGGGGCTTCTCAACTTTTACAGCTGTTTTTTTCCTAACAAGGCCACCACCCTGGAGCCTCTGCATCGTCTTCTTGACCAGTCCGCTCCATGGCGGTGGGAAGCAAAGCATGAGATGGCGTATGCTCAGGCGAAACAGTTGCTGCAAACGGATAAGGTGTTGGCACATTATGATGAAAAGAAACCCCTAGCAGTGGCTTGCGATGCATCACCCTATGGCCTCGGGGCTTTATTGTTTCACTTGGAGCGTGATGGCCAGGAAAAGCCCATTTGTTTTGCCTCCAGAACAATGACCACCACGGAGCGGAATTATGCCCAGATCGATAAGGAAGCATTGGCGGTAGTTTTTGCTGTCAGAAAGTTTCACCAGTATCTAGCAGGCCGCCATTTCGTGATTTTTACAGACCACAAGCCCCTACTTGGACTCCTGCACCATTCCAAGCCCATGCCGGTTATTCTATCACCACGGATGCTGCGTTGGAGTTTGATCATGGGAGCTTACGATTATGAGTTGTGCTATAGGCCTGGGAAGCAAATGGTAAATGCTGATGCCCTGAGTCGCTTACCTCTACCCACACCTGACGCTGTTACACCTCCACCATTGGAAGTATTATTACTGGAGATGGTCCCAGATGCACCCATGCATGCTGAAAAAATTGCCAGCTGTACACTTAAGGACCCTGTCATGTCACGGGTGCTACGTTGGGTACTACATGGGTTGACCGGCTGAGACACCCGATAGCCTGTTTAGACCATTCGTCTCGCGCTGCCATAAGCTCTCCGCGCATAAGAATTGTGTGCTTTGGGGAAGTCGCGTGGTTGTTCCTAGCTCGGCGCGGAGGGAGGTACTGACTATGCTACATGATGCACACCCGGGCATCGTACACATGAAGGGACTTATGTGTGGTGGCCGGGCATGGATGGAGAAATAGAGGAAACGGTCAAGGCATGCAGAACCTGTCAGATGTCACGTCATGCACCCACTAAAGCAAAAGTACATCCTTGGGAGTGGACAACAAAAAGGTGGTCCCAGCTGCATATTGACTTTGCGGGTCCTTTCCAAAGCAAAGTATTCCTCATAGTGGTGGATGCACACAGCAAATGGCTGGAGGTATCCCTGATGAGTTCTATGTCATCGTCAGCAGTTATTAACACATTGAGGCTGCTTTTTGCAACACATGGATTGCCCGATGTCATAGTTTCAGACAATGGCACTGCCTTCACATCCTCAGAGTTCCAAGAGTTTGCGGACCACAGTGGCATTCGTCACGTCACTACAGCACCTTATCACCCAAGTTCCAATGGCCAAGCTGAACGCATGGTGCAAACAACCAAAGAGGCCCTGTCTCGTATCACCAAGGGCGGGTGGCAGACCCGTCTGGCTCGTTTCTTGCTGTCACAACATATCACGCCGAATTCATCAACTGGAAAAAGTCCTGCTGAGTTGCTCATGAATCGGCGACTAACCACTGCCCTGGATCGCTTGCATCCTGACCATGGAGAAGATATGCTTCGCAAGCTGGAGCTGAATGCTGCAAAGGGCCGTGGCACTGTTAGAGAGTTTAGGCCAGGTGACTTGGTGTACATGAGAAGTTACACCAAGGATTCTAGTAAGTGGATGCCGGGGGTCATTACTGATGTTACAGGCCCCTTGTCATACAGGGTCAGGACCAGTGAAGGGCAAGTGCATAGACGGCATGTTGATCAGCTACTAGACAGGGTGACACCCTCATGGAGCCCCTCCGGGCCAGAGCCAGAAGGCTGCACCGTCTCTCTACCAGAACCCTCTGGGACTGAAATGCCTGAGTTACAGCCGCCAGCAATGGAGATGAAAAAAACCCTCGGGAGGAGATTACCGGGGCTGAGGGCATGTCAGAGTCCCCTCGTGCTAGGAGGTACCCTGTAAGAGAGCATCACGCCCCAAAAAGATTTTCAGACTTTGTGGACTGGGGAAAAGGGGTGTAGTGTATTGACTGTATGTAAGTTGAAATTAGTGAAGCCCCTTTAAGAGAGCAAAGACGGGGAGGGGCATGTTAAGTGATACCCACGAGGGAAGTGGGAAGTTGGGCAGATTACTTTAGGTGCTGGCTGAAGTTGTATGTTCCGTTCTGTGTTGCATCTACTCGGTAAAGAGTTTCCGAACACTTCAGCCTCTTGTCATTCAAGTATCTTACAGCACGTTTGCCCACTGACAAAGAAAGATCAGTCTATAATTTGAATGGTAGGTTTATTTGAACAGTGAGAGACAGAATAACAACAAACAAATCCAGAAAAATGCACTTCAGAAAAGTTAGTGAGTGAAAGAAGTATTTGATCCCCTATCAATCAGCAAGATTTCTGGCTCCCAGGTGTCTTTTATACAGATATCACTATCACCCTTCAGCCTCCTTGGTGATATGGCTTGTTGTTTGGTACGTTTAATCTTGTGTCAGAGAATCCACACAAAACTTGACACGCAATATCAATATCTGTATAATACAGTGCATCCCAGTCAGGATAGTGAAAACTTCCTGTGTCTCCACATTCTTTGGACATCAAAGTCTGACCACCTTCTTTACATGGATAAATTGACTTAGCAAGGTGTGATTTACAGGTATAAGCTGGACTGTAATGTGGTCAGAATTCGCTAAGTGCTTTAACCTTTGCAGTATTTGCATCCGAAATGTTTCCTTAACACTAAATATTAGTGTTACTTTTGACATTGATGAAACCCAGGAAGACATTTTCCAAGATGACAGTGATTCATATCACCTAAAACAAACAGAAGAGCGTTGGGAGTGCAATGGAGCTGTTGCTGCAGACACTCAAGATACCTGTGTTGCAGCTCTTGAATTTCTGTCTGGTGGCACACAATGACTAGGACTGTTGCAATAAATACTGTATCTAATTGTTGCACAATATTTGGACCTGAGCGTGATAAGTTGTGGTGATGCTTATATACATTGTTTATGTGTGTGCTTACATAAATTTCACTAAAATTTAGCAGATTGCAATTCTTCTGTAGCTGAGGCCTGCAGAACTGTCCCCCTTTTGCATCAGCATAAACTTTTTGTAATGATATCTTCAAACATGAATGAAAAATACAGTATTTGCTCAAAGCTAACCAAAATGAAAACTTATTAATAATCAAAAATAAAGTTAAAGGAAACGAAGGAAAAATATCTCTGCATTGGCTGTCAGGCAAAATATTGGCATATCAGCAATAATCTAATATTATGCATCATTAATTAAAATCTAAATCAGTAAAATAAATGGATGTACTGTATAAAAAAAACTTTTGATGTTTTAATGACATTGTATTTTTGCACATTTACAGTGACCAGGCAGAGGCTCGTCGAAACAAGACAAGGGAGGCTCGTAAGCGTCGTGAAGAACGCCTGCAGGCCAAGAAAGAGGAGATCATCAAGGCCCTGTCAAAAGAGGAGGAGACCAAAAAATGAGCATTCATCCGTCAAACCCTGTTTCAGTAATAAAGAGACACAAAACACAAACCTGACTCTCAATGTGCTATTTAGGAATCCAAGAAGTGAAGGTTCTCACAAAATTGTGTATTACACTTATAATCTAATATTTAGTTCCAAAACCATTGTTTCTGATAACTGACATCTATAGAAACCGGTATTTAGCCCAGGATGAACGAACTACATTTTTGGGGGGTTTGCTTCAGAATCTGCATTTTAATGTCACCCCACATGTTTTCAAATGAGTTGAGGTCAGGGGATTGAGCTGGTCCACTCTATTACAGTACCTCAGTCCTTTTTGTTTGAAACCAAGATGTTGCTCACTTCCTTGTGTGTTTGGGGTCATTGTGTTGTTGAAACACCCATTTCAGGGGCATTTCTTCTTCAGCATAGGGCAACATGATCTAGTTTTGTCAAGTTTGTTGCTGTGGAACAGTAAAGGCTGATGACAATTTAGCTTTGCATCACAGTTATTTTAAATTTTAATAATAATTCGCAGTATTACAGTTTTTGTCTGTTGATGAACATGAGACTTCTTTCAAAAACATTTTTATAAAGTAATGTGTCCAAATTTTTTACCAGTACTGTATATAAACAAAAAACATCCTCTCACTTTCAATGGTTTTTATTTCCAGCAAATGTATTAATATTTGTTAATATTAGTATGAACATAAAATGCTTCAACAACTGAAACAACAACAACAAAACATTTAAAAGACATTTAACAAACTGAAATTAAGTAATGACTCCCTGGACAAAGGGGTATCAATATTAAAACCAGCAGACAGTATCTGGTCTGGCCATCAGCAGCTTTAATTTAATGCACAATTTTTAAAAATAACACTATTATTGTTTAATACATTAATATATGTTGGAATTAACATGAGAAATGTTTACCATTACCTTTTGAAAACTGCTGCAGTTAACTGTTACACAATACAACGTTCAAGTTCACAGTACACATATATAATGTGCTACTGCATTTCTCAACTGACAAGATAGCTAGATGAATAATGTGAACTCTTACTTAATTATAGCCCACATAACACTTAGCAATAAAATGGAAATAAAAACTTTACTACACACGAATCAAAATGCTAGGTTCATATGTAAACAATGTCAAAATGCTACCTTAAATTATACTGCATCATACTTGAGTACATACATAGTTAACGTAAAGAAATACAAATAATCAAATGAAATAAAAACAACATTTATTTACCGGAATCAAAATATGCGCTGCATATAGAGTTGCAACCAACGCTCTCCACTGACTTTGTATTGTGGGAAGCTGACTCCTTGTCATTTCTGACTTATAACAAAAAACAGAACAATGTCTAAAAGCTGCTATGAGACAAGTTGTACAGTAAACAAGCTAAAAAAAGAACTACGTTTTTATAAGCTGTCGACCCAAAAAACAAGTGTTTAAGGACACAAATAGTTGTAGATGTCACATTAGACCATTCAGTTGGGCCATTCAATTGGATCCTTTCTCCAACAAAAGGAAGGTAAGGAAACGGAGCACTGAGACCAATAAATGTAGTTGCTCAATATATCACCTCCTTTCAGGGTGGTGAAATAATCCTTTCACATGGTTAAAAATAATGAGTGTTTACTGTCGCCGTTAAATTTAAGACACGTTGTGCTCTACTTTTGTGTCCTCCCTTACAGAAAAACCACATGAATTTCACATGTGTTCCACATGTGATCACATGTGATCACATGTTTTCCACATGTGATCACATGTGTCCACAAATTTTCCACATGTGATCACATGTGTCCACAAATTTTCCACATGTGAT
>NC_133382.1:15701387-15718781 GCF_049309525.1 Garra rufa
TGCCTTGCAAAAGTATTCATTTTTTTCTCGTTTTGTTGCACCCTTATGTTAAACTGCTTTAAATTACTTTTTTTTCACATCAATCTACATCTCATACACCATAATGATAAAACACAAAACAGGTTTGTAACAAATTTATTAGAAATAAAAAAATAAAAAAACTGTAAAAGAACCCATTGCATAAGTATTCATACCCTTTTCTGGGACACTCGAAATTTAGCTCAGGAGCATTCATATTGCTTCTAGATGTTACTACACTTGGAGTGGAGTTAAACTGTGGCAAATTCATTTGAATGAGTTTGATTTAGAAAGACACACACCTCTCAGAAAAGGTCTAACAGCTGAAAATGCATATCAGAGCAAAAATCATGTCCTGAGGTCAAGATAACTGCCTGTAGAGCTCAGTCACAGACTTGCGTTAAGGCAATGATCTAGGGAAGAGTTCAGAAAAAAATCTGCTGCATTGAAGGGTCACAGAAGCATTATCCATAATGGAAGACGATTGGAACAACTAGGACTCTAGAAAATGTCTGTCAGCCCCCATCCAAGCTGACAGAACTTGAGACGTGAAAAGGTGAAGCAAAGAATGGCAGATAATTGCCAAATGCAGAAGTGCAAAGCTTGTCACATCATAGATCATACCCAAAAAGACTTGAGGCTGTAAAGGTGCTTCAACTATGTACTGAGTTAAGGGTATGCATACTTATGCAATGCACTTATTTCAGTGATTCATTTTTAATAAATGTGTAAAATTTGCAAATCTGTTTTTTGCTTTGTCATTATTGTGGTGTATGGAGTGTAAATTGATGTGGGGAAAACTAATTTAAAGCAGTTTAACATAATGCTGCAACAAAACTAAATGTGAATATAATGAATACTTTTGCAAAGCACTGTATATTAATTAATTTCCTGTTTATCATCTGTTTTTTTAATGTATTCTTTTCTTTTCTGTCTTTCTAATGGTGGCATATTGAACAGAAACACTCTTGCGACATTTCATTTTGTCTGTGTATGTTATAGACAGTAGAGTTGGATCAGCTGGACCTGTCTTTCTCCAGCTCTGCACAATTGCACCAAACATCACCTACCATAGAGGACTCATACTCCAACCAACCTTGTGTGCAGGGTAACTCGGAGGAAGGTGAGTCCACGAAGCTTAGAGATACATTAAAAATTATGTCTAAATGTTCATTTGGCCCAAGCACCTTTTCTAAGTTTTTACCCCCCAAAGTTTCAGGGAATTTTGGGGTTCTTAAAGGGATAGTTCACCCTAAAATGGTTATTGGTTGGTAAACAAAAAGTAGCTGGTAGCCCTTGACTTGAAAAAAATACTATGGATGTCAGTGGCTACCACAAGTATTTTTTTTTTTCCCATAGTATGTTTGTTTGGAACAACATTAAGGTGAGTAAATGATGAGTTTTCAAAAATCAAAAACACATTTTAAACTTTTTTCTATATTACTAAGTTAGTTTCATTAGTAAGTTAGTTAAAATAATTCTGTTAAAACAAGGGTATTTAAGGACTGTGTGATCATTGTTGCTGGGAACAGCTTTCTCAGAGAGAATTTAACTGTGCTTTTTACTGTTGTGACTGATTTGTAGATTGAACCCTTTAAAAAAGGTTGGTATTTTGCCATTTACTGTTAGTTTCCTGTAAATTTCATTTTAGACCCCCTAAGAATAGAATTAGGCCAATATTTTAGGATCATTTAGCCTTTAGCTAAGTGCTGCCAAAAATCACCAAGTTCTTATTAAAAGTAAAAAGATGTAAAACAATAAAGACATACAACTAACAACCAAAGACTAGCCAGGATAAGAGGTTTTATCATTTATCATCATGTGGCAGCACAAAAATAGAAAGCATGACAAAAAAGGGAATGACATGACAAAAAGGAACAAAGAAGATAAATCTTATAAACATGCTCCTTTTTGGCGAAAAAATAAATAAATAAAAAAAATAATAATAATAAACAAGGCAATTAGACTACAGTTGCATTTATAGCTCATAAACCCATTCCTAAACACCCTTCACCAATGTTAACATATTACTTCATTCAATAAAAGTTATGTTTCTAGATTACACCACTATATTCCAAGTTCCTGATTAACAACATATTCTGCAATTATTTTGTCTTTATACATTTTTTTAAATCTTGCAAATGTGTGTAGATTGCTTCATTTCATCAGTTAAAGCTTTCCATAGTTTAACTCCATGGACAGACACACACCTCTGTTTTAAAGCAGTCCGTGAAAACAAAGTCCGAAAATTATACCTTCTTCTATGTTCCTCATCCTGTGACACTGAGGAAAATAAATTTTGAGGAAATTGAGGCAATATTCTTCTTTTAGCCTTCCAGACAACCAGCAACATTTTCAAATCAACCAAGTGCTTGAACTTGAGTTGCTTGGACTTAATGAAAAGGCAGTTGGTGTGTTCTCTGTACTTGGCTTTATTTACCACTCTTATGGCTCTTTTTTGTAAGAGAAACAAAGGCTTGGTATTACGGCTATATGTATTCCCCCAGACCTCAGTGCAATAACAAAAATATGGGAGTATCATAGAGGAATATAACATATACAGTGAACTCTGGTCAAGCAAATCTTTAACTTTAAACAAAATACATCTGACTTTACTTTTTATATGATTAATATGGGCTTTCCAACTTAGTTTTTCATCTAGCAAAATACCCAAGAACTTGGTCTCATTTACCTTATCTATATTAACACCATCAATGGTTATTTGAACATTTTCATCCTTTTTTCGATTGCCAAAAATCATATATGTAGTTTTAGCCCAGTTTAAAAATAACTTATTATCATGAAACCAAGTTCTGACCATTTCTCTTTCTATATTTGATATTACTTCAACCAAATTACCTCCAGAGTGGAAAATGCTTGTATCATCAGCAAACAAAAGAAATTGTAGTATTTTTGAGGACTCTCAGATATCATTGATGAACAAAATAAAAAGTAATGGTCCCAAAACTGACCCTTGCGGCACTCCACAAATGACATTCTTACACTCTGAGTCTCTCCCATTTATGTGAACAAATTGTTTTCTTTCTTTCATATCTCTACAAAGCCATTGATGTGCTATGCCCCTGAAACCATAGCTGTACAGTTTGGACATTACAATTTCATGATTTATGGTATCAAAAGCTTTGCGCACATCAATAAAAACTCCAACAGTATATTCCTTACGTTCTATAGCTGCAATAATCTTTTCTGTTAATTCGATAAGTGCTAATCCTGCAGACCGTTGTGATCTAAATCCATACCGTTTTTCAGTGATCAAATTATATTTCTCCAAAAAATTAATCATTTGTTTAGCAAACCATTTCTCTAATATTTTTTAGAACTGGGATAACAGTGACACTGGTCTGTAATTGTTAAATTTATGCTTATCCCCACTTTTAAAAAGGGGGATAACTTTAGCAATTTTCATCTGTTCTGGAAACACTCCGGTTTGAATGGACAGGTTACAGATAAATGTCAGAGGTTTCACGATGCAGTCAATTGTGCTTTTAACTATTGTCATGTCAATCCCATCATTATCAGTAGATGTTTTATTCTCACACTTCCTCACAATAGACAATACCTCACTTTCACTTATCTCTCCAAGAAATATTG
Source organism: Garra rufa (assembly GCF_049309525.1). Classification (NCBI taxonomy): domain Eukaryota; kingdom Metazoa; phylum Chordata; class Actinopteri; order Cypriniformes; family Cyprinidae; genus Garra; species Garra rufa. The sequence goes on from NC_133382.1 coordinate 15,705,018, forward strand.
ACTGCATTATTCTGCTTCCCGTTACAACCCTCTTATTTTTATTAGACATGTCCATAGATCTAGCAATATTCGCACCAACATGAGTAAAAAAAAAAGAATTAAATTCATTTGTAATGTCTTTAAAAAATTTTAACATCACTTTGTTTTCCACAAACCAGTCTGGTAATTTATCTACTTGTTCATTTGGCCTAATTACTTTATTCAGTATATTCCATGTTGCTTTCATATTACCTTTATTCTCAGTCAACTTTCTGTTGTAATAGTCCCTTTTGGCATTTCTTAGAATAGTAATTAGTTTGTTTTTGTAAACTTTATATTTGACCTCACTTTTTTGGTGACTGATTTTTTAGATAGCCTTTATACAATTTTTTTTTTTTTTTTTTTACATGCCTTTATTAATCCCGGTGTTAACCAAGATTTTCCGTCTCTTGAAGTCTTTTTTAATAGTTTCAGTGGGCAGCATTTATAATAAATTGATTTATAAATTCTCAGAAAATGGCTATATGCTTCATTCACATCATTCACATATATTCCAGACCAGTCCACATTAGAAAGTTCACTCCTAAATGCATTAATATTTTTTTCAGTTCTAACTCTAAAGTATTTCAGAAGATTTAATGGATCATGTTTCAAGGGCTGTGTATCCAGGGCAGTAAAAACAGGCAGGTGATCACTGATATCGTTTTCTAACAGACCACTTTGTTTAACATGCTCAATATCATTTGTGATAATATTGTCTATTAATGTTGCACATGAGGTGGTTATTCTACTTGGATGCTTTATCAAAGAAACAAGGGACCTACTAGATAGCATATCTAAAAAATCAGATGCCACTTTGGTTTCAGTCGGATTAAGAAAATCAATGTTGAAGTCACCACCTATCAAAACAGACTTTGGACTTTTTTGTGAATCAATTAAGCTTTCAAAACTTTCCTGAAATGCATCCACATTTGAACCCTGGGCCCTATAAACACAGGCTGCAATAACGTTTCTATTTTTATGCATCTCAATTTCCACTGCAATGCATTCCATAATTCCCTTAATCGCTACAGACATTGATTCAACAATTTCACACTTCATTCTAATATCCTCGTACAATGCCACACCTCCTCCTCTCTTTTCTGGTCTGTCTATGTGAAAAAAAACTGTAACCTTCCGTTTCATATTCAGCCTCTTTCTCATTATTGAGCCAGGTTTCTGAAAGTGCTATTATTTTGAACCGATGAGTAAATGTACTCAAATAATCTTTAAATTCACTAAAGTTAGCATTCAGACTCCTGATATTGAAATGAATAAAAGATAAATCATGAGGTGATTTAATTTCTGAATTATATTCTTCATCTGTGTAAGATCTACAGGTGTTTTTAAGATTATTCCACAAGTGGTTGTCAGGATCCAGATTCTTATCAAAGTCATGAATTTTATATTCTCCCCCGTCATGTTCATCCATTGTCATACATTCCAACATCACTTGACAAGTCAGTAGGTCTACTAATTACTGTAGTCGTAATCATTAACATAAACCAAACAATAAACAAAATACTGGCGAAGTTCCAACCCACAACCTCCCCACACTCGCACATAGTGCCCCTCAGGCACGTGCAGAGGGGGGGGCGGAGGGTGCTCGAGCACCCGCCCCTTTTGCTCAGATGCCCAAAGTGCCCTTCTGTCAGAGGGCACCTGCAGGTCCTAAAAACTCCTCAATTTAGTTGTATCAAATTTAAGGCCATAAAAAGTTTCAAATATGTTAAATAGTATAAGAAAATACTTAATTATAATTTAGGAGGTCGTACATTTGGGGACGAAAAGACGAGAATCGCGATAGGGCTGGATTAAACTTCAAAAGGCAATGATGTCATTGAATAAATATGCATGCTATAGGTTTCAAAGTCAAAACGCAGCACTGATGTCTTTATATGAATGTATCTGAAGGGAACCGACTGTCCTCAGAAACATGTCGTTGTCATTTTCATTTATTGCCTGATAAACAGCGTTAATGCTGATTTGTATACAGCCGTTACTAGGGAAACCTTAATATTTCAGCGCTCTTAAAGCGCCCCCTTGTGACAGAGAATGACTTTTTCTTTTCCACATTTTTTCAGCTCTTTATGGTCAAATTATTGCAATTATCGACCTACGTTGTTTTGCAGCAAACACAGAGTTGTAAATGTGAAAGAAGTTAATGTGCCTTCTAAAAATCTAAAAGACAGTAATATGTATGTTTTAAATAAATATAATAAATGATAAACTAGATTTATCCCTTTTAATGGTATAAAGGCTAAAATTCCATTGTATAAGATATTTTGTTTTGTTTTGTGTGAAGCTGTATCTGAATTATAAATCATGCCATTTTATGCCTTAATTTTCTACCGTACATTGTCAAATCCTACTCATACTGTTCATTTTACTTCTGCGGCTCTTAAAAAGGGTCACAATTTGCCTTAAATTGAAATTTAAAATATTTTAAATAGTGAAATAAAATTCCTTCCTTAATATGTTCATTTTATTTCTATACTCTGCAGTAAAGCCTGTTGTCTACAATCTTACAATACAATGCAAATTGTACAATACAATACAAAGTGAAAAAATATTACTGATTCTGTTGTTTGAGTCCTGAAACGCAATTTAAACTTCAAATAATGCATAATTTGTCTTATTAATGACATTGTTACTTGTTACATAAGTAACTGGATGCCTACAATGAGGTGAAGGACCCGAGGGGCTCTTAATGCCTTGTTTCAGATGCCCTTTTTATACTTTGAGCACCTGCCCCTTTAAAGGTCTCTGCACGGCCCTGGTGCCCCTCCTACCCCTAAACAAAATAAAACAAAAATCATTTGGCCTACAAAGCAAAACCTATACCCCTCCACAATTGTTCATAATATTAAAGCTTATATTTGAAGTGTCACTTGCTTACTTGTCCATTGCAATAAACCTTACGGCCTGATTCGCCTCATGAAACACGTAGTCCTGGTTTCCCCTGGTAAGTTTAATCTTGGCTGGATACAGGAGAAACGCTTGAAATCCTTTAACTCTTGCGTCGTACATTACTTTGTAGCATTCTTTACGACGTTTGGCGGTGTCTTCACTATAATCCCCAGTGTTAATTGTGGACTCATATATACACTGAAGCAGTGTTGAAGTTAATGAGGTAATTAGGTGATTAACGAAGTGATGGTTGATCATTATTGAAGACACCTGATGTTAATAAGCAGAATCACCAAAGGAGAAAACCAACATTTTTAAGCCACCGTTATAGTGGTCAATGTTTGCATTAGTTGGGCTCTTGACCCTCAAATCTTCTTTTCTCCTGTTGAGTGGAAGTGGCAGTAAAAAGACAAAAGAGAAATGTTGCACTGTCAACTTGACAAAAAGGTTAGTATATTATTTCTGTTTTCAAGCCTTTCTTTTATTTGTTATTTTCAGGATTTCATCTGCAACGGTGGAGGTGTATTTTGGAGCCTCTTCTTGTGAACGCCATCGATGATAACATCAACTGCTAGTTAGTATTGTCAGTTAGCCCAAGTTAACTAACTTAGTTGAACACAGAGTAGCATAATATCTTTTCTACGCTGCCTCTTTATCTCAAGTAAGGTAATACTCTTCAAATGCTATTTAAGTTAGAAATGTGTGCACAAATATTGTATGTAACTTTAGAGACGCTCCCTAAATTCAGTGACATAAAACAGCACGCTACTGAGGAAAACTGAAACACCGCTGTTAAATCCATCTTTTGTATTTTATTTTCAAGCTTGTCGTCTGCATCGGAGATGTACTGGAGTCTTTTCTTTCGATTGTCGTCGAAGCGGTGCTCAGTGTTACTAAATTAGCCAAATTAGCCACGAGCTGCTGTTCTTCACTAACTCACAGACCGGGTTAACTTTTTGAAGAGAGGAACAGGCTAGCAATATATTAATAATCAATATTTTATTAAAAACATAAATTGTATTATTTTACAGTAGGTTTTTTTCTGATCATAAACTATAGTAACACTAAAAGGGTGTCTGTTACAGGAGATTTCTCCAAGCAAAAACAGGATGCTGATTATGAGGGGCAGACTCATCTTACAACCAGCTGTCCATCTGAAAGAAATGCAGAGTTAGGTATCCCAAAATATATTTTGTTTTACATTACAAGTACATTTTGTGCATTAGCCAGATGCTGATTTTGTCCAAAGCAAGTTATATTGTATTTAAAGTACAGATTTTATGTGAACACATGTTATATACAGTACTTTATAGTCAAAGCTGCTGCCAATTAATGACTTTAACTTTGTTAAAGTAAATTAACTTTTATTAATTACTGCAAATTTACAGTGAATATTTTACAGCGTGCAATTATTATCCTAAAATATACTGTAATTTGACACTAAAATTATTTTACGGTGTAGTATGTACAATCTACATTTAAAAAAAAATCCCATGAGACTGGAAATAAGTCTAGACTGAATGAACATTAAAATCCTTCAGATATGAAACTGCTGGATCAGTGTCTGCATTTGTCCAGGTGACAGTCTTGTTCAGGACGTGTTGTTTTGATTCACTTGTTCGGAGCTTGTAGAGTTTCCACTGTCAAATACTGTACAATAAAGACAAAGATTAAATACACTAAGATCTGCTTTAATAGAAGATAATTAATGAAAGCATTGACTCAATAACTTACAGTAGTGTCTTCAGTTTACAGTGTGGGTCCTTTAGTAGAGCAGAGCGCAGCTTCTCTCCTGTCTCTTCTGGTATATTACATCCCAGATCCAGTTCTCTCAGGTGTGAGGGGTTTGATCTCAGAGCTGAAATCAGAGCAGCACAGCCTTCCTCTCCAATACTGCAGTTATTCAGCCTGTAGAGAGTGAAGAACATGAATGATCTCTGAGATTGTGTTTAATCTTTAGGGTGAGAGTGTGTTTGTATGAGCACTACTTTTTCTATACAGCAGGATCAGCGCTAGAGAGATTTTGACTTGCCATCAGCTAAAACATCAATTTAAATGCGCTCTACCCACATGATTCCTGATTGTGATGCTCAACTTGTTGATACTATATAGGTATAAACAATATAGGTGTTCTCCGACAACTGTCTGTCATGTGCTTTGATTTAGGACTAGAGCAGCTTGCTTTCACAGTGTTTGTGATGAATATAACATGCTGCACATTGATAGTTTACAAGAAAAAAAAATCATCTAGTTAATAAATATCTTTAGTTTTAATAATTTAAACAGGTATTTTAAATTTGGCCAAAAACTCCCCGCAGTGATGTGTTTTCATGTAGTTGATTCTGTGCAAACTCATTTTTGATTTTTTTTTATGTTGTAGATTTAAGAAGCAAATGAGAATCGCTAAAATTATTGAATATATTTTGAGAAAAATGTCGTCTTAATGATTCCCATAATGGTTTAAGATAATTAAAGCAACAGTTTTTCAATAACGAAAAGAATATGTAAAAGTATGGTATTTGGGGGAAAAAATCGCCCTGCTGTTGGGGCTAAAGGCACAATAATTTACAAAATAATGAATAGATGACTGACTTTTCCATTTGTTGACATGACTCAGATGGTAAATATCATATATGTGACCCTGGACCACAAAACCAGTCATAAGGTAAAATTTTACAAAACTGAGATATATACATAATTTGAAAGCTCAATAAATAAGCTTTCTGTTGATGTATGGTTTGTTAGGATAGGACAATATTTGGCCGAGATACATTTATTTGAAAATTAGGAATCTGAGGGTGCAAAAAATCAAAATACTGAGAAAATCACCTTTAAAGTTCTCCAAATTAGGTTCTTAACAATGCATATTACTAATCAAAAATGACATTTTGATATATTTACAGTAGGAATTTTACAAAAAATCTTCATAAACATGATCTTTACTTAATTTCCTAATGATTTTTGGCATAAAAGAAAAATCAAAAATTATAACCCATGCAATGTATTTTTGGCTATTGCTACAAATATACCCCAGTGACTTAAAGGTCCACTGAAGTGCCTTGAAACACGCAGCGTTATTCTATGTGGTGACGTACTTTTAACTGAAACAAAAACATATCGCTAAGCCCCGCCCACTAATTTTGAACAGCCAATAGCGTTCCATTTATATCTGCTCGGGCCAGAGCCGTTGAGCTCGGTAAAGCCGCATTTGTAAGCTTATGACAGCCACAGACTAATAAATCACCCACAGATTCAATATGAAACTTGCTAAAACGAAATAGTGATCATTATCATGCTGAGGCTGTGTAGTTTAATACATGCCGACCGCACATATGAGCGCTAATGATCAGCTCCGCGTCTCTGTTGTAGGGGGCGGGACACTACGGACTCTAGAGAGCATTTGATTGGACAGAACGTTTGATGAGAAACTGAAGTGCACGGTGATATCATCAAAATCCTTGATTCATATTGGCGGATGTGACGAGACTGTAAGTTTTGAATGCCCATATCTTGTAAACGCGAATTTTGTCTTTGTTTTGCAGCACACTAGCTTATAGATCACCTTAAGGCTAATATATTCATACTAAAAGCCAAAAAACTTTAATTTTGATTTCAGGGGGACTTTAAGACTGGTTTTGTGGTCCAGGGTCACATATTATGTTGGATGTGTACCTTAGAGATCATCACCATGTTTATAATCAAACAATCAGATTTAAAAACATATTAAACATATAAAACATATCATTTGTTGTTACTACTGTAAATCCAGATTAAATTATTATGAGATCTACTTCAATGCTTTCAGAATCTTCACTTTTTTAAATGATTTTGTCTCTGTTTTAAAATGTTTTATTTAACATATTTTAATGACAGTAGCCTATATTTATTTATTGATTATTTTATTTAACAAAATAAGCAGACAATAGTATAACTTAGCTAAAGTGATAGTTTTGAACAAGTATTAAATAATAATAAAAAAAACATTAGCTAAAGTATTTATGTGCATTTGCCCCATGCTGGATAGCCTTATAGCATGTGATTGTGAAACACGAAACTTACTTAAATAATTTTATGGTGAAATTGTTATTTTTTTTTCATGTTAATCAGGTCAATTCTGATCAAGAACAATGCACTGTGGCTTTAATCCAGCGTAAGCAGCGCAGAAGAAAATGAGACAGGGGTAACTGCAGCCTGGAGCAATAGGAGCCGAAAGGTTTCTGATTGGTGAAAGGAGTTTTACTGTATCGGCCAATCAGAGTAAACTTTTGTTCCCCACTCCAGTCCAGCAGGTGGCGGTAAAACACTTATCAGTTGATGTGTAAACCGCCAAATAAACTTTAAGAAGAAGAAGGCCAATAAGCATTAAACATAGGGCGAATTCCAAACGGCTATTTTGCGCCCTTCAAGGGCACTTCTAGAAGGGGACGCCATTTTTAGGGACGTTCCAAACGAAAGTGAGCAACTTAATCCCTTCACGAAGGGCCCTTCCAGAAGGCCGTTAGAGAAGGGAACATTCCATGGTCACTTCACGGAAGTGATTTCCGTTAGTGATCACATGATCTTCAGTTAGGAGCTCTTGCAATGCATTTTAAAGCAAAGTTGGGGTTGATTTCGTCTTCACATACATACTTAGGTAGAATAGGCTGATTAAATTTGTCTTTATTTTAATGTAATACAAAATATTTTTCGTCATTGATAAAAATGTAATTTAAGACGGTAGTGTAAGCAAGTTTAAGCATGTTTAGTTTAAGAAAAGTGTAATAGTAAATAAAATAAATATTTAAATAAAATAATAATGAAAAGAAGTATTTATTTACAACAACTGATAAGAGTGCTGAATGCTGCACGCACACGCAGCGTTGTCAAGGTAACATTTCGTCAGTCGTTCCCTTTGCAAAGGGAGTTCCAAACGCTTAAAAGAGACAGAAATGCCCTACTCCCTTAAAAGAACTCACTTCAAAGGGCTCTGCCCTTCGGAGGGAGTAGGGCATAGGGATCCGCCCTTCCGTTTGGAATTCGCCCATAAGTAATTAGCCTTTTACACACTTCCGTGTTTCTGGCTTCTGGATTGGCACTTGCAGGGTAAAAGTTTTACAAAATAGATACTATGATACTATGCTTTATACTGGTGTTTTACTCTAAAAACAGCAAACATTTTTAAAAACTTTGTGTCAGCTTCTGGTCATCACAAAAACTATGATTATTTAATTATGAATGATAGCACTTATAATACAGTACAGTTTTGAGTTTTGCCGTTCTGTCTATTTGGTGCTGGCTGTGCATTATGACTCTTCACATCAGTTTTTTCGCGATTGTTAATGTTGTTGAATCGCATATTATTATTATTATTAAAGTAATATTGTATTTTCTACTTGCTGTGCATTATTCATTTTACGGTGTAAATGTACGTTGCATAATGTGCCCAGGGATATACATAATAAAATAATATAATACTAAACAAGACAATACTCCGATTAATGGCTTTATTCCTTTTGGATCTGGATTATGTTGTTGTATTGAGTTTATGCATCATCCGGACACAGAATAGTTTAATTTAATTTTGGGAAAATGTGCATTTGGATATAAATGCTGTCAAATACTGTCATAATTTACCATGAAGTAGTGATTCGAGGGAAATGACTGAGTAAATTGAGAAAATAGCTTAAATATACCAGAGATTGAGAACAGAAACTCTAGCTGGCGCTATGTTGCGCATATTATATTGACGAGTCAGCGGTCTGAAATTACAAACAAGTAAAATGTGGTTTCTTTGTTGATTATATAACAACAACTTGGAAAACAGACAAAACAGAAAAGGTAAAAGGCATTATTTGAGACAAGAGCATATTAATATAATGCAGGTCCTTTTCAATAAATTAGCATATTGTGATGAAGTTCATTATTTTCTGTAATGTACTGATAAACATTAGACTTTCATATATTTTAGATTCATTACAACATAACTGAAGTAGTTCTAGCCTTTTATAGTTTTAATATTGATGATTTTGGCATACAGCTCATGAAAACCCCAAATCTAAAAAAATTAGCATATTTCAATTAGCATACAATCATCCTGTGGCACTGCTGAGGTGTTATGGAGGCCCAGGATGCTTCGATAGCGGCCTTAAGCTCATCCAGAGTGTTGGGTCTTGCGTCTCTCAACTTTCTCTTCACAATATCCCACAGATTCTCCATGGGGTTCAGGTCAGGAGAGTTGAGCACAGTAATACCATGGTCAGTAAACCATTTACCAGTGGTTTTGTCACTGTGAGCAGGTGCCAGGTCGAGCTGAAAAATGAAATCTTCATCTCCATAAAGCTTTTCAGCAGATGGAAGCATGAAGTGCTCCAAAATCTCCTGATAGCTAGCTGCATTGACCCTGCCCTTGATAAAACATAAAATTTTCTTTTATTGGTCGGATGAAATATGCTAATTTTTTGAGAAAGGAATTTGGGGTTTTCATGAGCTGTATGCCAAAATCATCAATATTAAAACAATAAAAGGCTTGAACTACTTTCAAATGTGTGTAATGAATCTAAAATATATGAAAGTGTAATGTTCATTAGTACATTACAGAAAATAATGAACTTTATCACAATATGCTAATTTTTTGGAAAGGACCTGCACTGTAAAAAGCATTCAAGGGTGTTGTCCATAGGAATTTATTTTAAAAAGTATATTTCTCCCAATAAATTGATTTCTTTTTGAATTCATTTAAGTTTTACAAAAGTAAAAAGTGTGATTGTTTTTGTAACTTATTCCCTATCAAAAAATAGTTTTTTACTGACCTTCACAATAAAATGCTTCTACAAAACTCTATTTAAGTGTTATTATCTAAAGTATAACGTCACGACCGGCCCACATGCAGAACACCAACATCGTTGCTCGTTGTCACCTGAACCGGACCAGTTTCGGATTTCTGTGGAGTTTTTGAGAGCTTTATACAACGTGCAACGCATGTAAGTAACTATTTACATTGCATAAAGTTAGGTTGTAGCCCAATGAGCATGCATTTATTGCACTAACATGTAAAAGCGTCGGCAGGTTGCAGATAGTAACGGTAAGTTTGTCAGTTTTGCAGGCGCCATGCGGGTTTACCGAAGGTCTTGAAATTAACATTAATCTTAACAACTATTGCTAACGTTAACGTAGTATAGGTATATATGAGATGCATTGCCAAATTATGTTTCTACTTAGTTTGGTTACTTAAAAAAGCATCGTCATTTTGTTTATTTATGGAGTCTAATAATGTTAGCATCGGTATTATGTCTCAAATCATTTGTCTTAAATGTTCTGCCTCTTTCCGAATTAGCTAGCAAAACAGTAACATGGTCTCTCATCCTCGTTGTGTCAGTTAAAAGTTACGTTAGCTGCTAGGTTTGTTGTCACAGTTGTTCCCTGCATGATTGAAAAAGATGGGGACATTTTTTGGCGCCTCTTTCTGCAATGCATCACACAAATTCTTAAACTTCATCTTTTTATATATTTGTTTGAAATATTTTACATTGTCTTAAACCATTTGTTCAATTAAAAAGATTAAATATGTATTTTGCATTGCAATAACTTGATCCTTATATTTTCCTAAACTCTTCTTTCATTTATGTTGCTTTTTTAGGAGACCATCAGATCTACTGGAAGGAGCAGTTCATGGAGTAGGTAAGCTCTTTAGAAGGTGGAATTGAGGTAAATGTTTCAAAGGTTTGTCCATTTAGAGGAATTAAGGTACCCAAAAGTCAGTTATTGAGAGTTGGAAAAAAGGGGGAAAAAAAACAAAATTTGCATCCCTTTCTATTTTTAATGACAGATGGGATGGCCTTGTAAATTATACAGCGCTGTTGTACCAGGAAAGAATGATAATCTAAAACATTATAGACTGCATCATGGGACCTTTGGACACAGCCATGCCTTGCCTTGTACTCATATAGATTGTATAGTATACTACAGTATAGTATAGCACTGGTTCTCAGTCCTGGTCCTGGGGGACCCCTGCTCTGCATATTTTGCATGTCTCTCATATATAACAAACCTGATTGAGATCATCAGCTCATTAGGAGAGAGATCCATGAACTGAACTGACGAGGTGATGATCTCAGTCAGGTGTGTTAAATAAGGGAGACGTGCATAATGTGCAGAGCAGGGGTCCCCCAGGACCAGGATTGAGAACCACTGATGTATAGTAAAGAATACAGTGTGGTTCTGTATAGTACAGATCACAGAACCACACTGATAATGACATTGTATGTTTGTAGTTATATTGCCTGCAATATTCAGTTTTCCTTTATTCACTACCAACTATAGGATCCAAGTACCTCGTGAAGAAGAGACACGTGACTCTGAGATGCCTCATTCAATACATGGGAAACAGTGGGCAAGAATCATCTCTGACTACTATGTAAGTATTGTTTAAAAAGCATAGTTTGACTCTTTTGGGAAAAGCACTTATTCCTCAGATATCAATCTTATGTCTGTCTGAGTTATAGTACGGCGCTGGAGTTGGGGATTGGTTAGCTTGTCTTAGACAAATACTGTAATTGGTTGGCAATGGCTAGTCTGGCTCTGTCAAAAGTTCAAAAACACACCTACAAACACCCAAATGTATGTGTAGGAACCAGGGTCCCCTTTTTGTCTTTCAGTTGCTTGTGGACTTGATTTAAAAAATAAGTTTTTTTTTTGTTTTTGTTTTTTTTACTGCAGTTTGACAAAAGTAAAATCCTTGTTTTACATTAATGCAGGAGTCGTAATCATCTGATGATAAACTGTAAGAGTGGCATTTTCAGAACTTTTACTAAACCACACCTTTTGAAGATTGTTCTCTGTTGCAACTTATTGTTCTGTTTATTCTCATACAGGGACAAACGGAGAGCAGCGTCCATGAGGATTTGAACATGTGCAGATATATGTCTGTCGTGAACCAGTGGGCATCATCATTGAGGGAAACCCAGTGCTTACTGATCTTGGAAATTTGGCCAGGGCATGTTGCCTGCTTCCGGGAATGACATTTGCTCCGAACCTGCAGTTTCCACCACAACTCTGCAAAACATTTGAGGTTTTCCAAAGACTTTTTGTGGGATTTGACACACTGCGCCCAAAGCCTTCCTCCCGTTTACGTCATTTGTAACGATTATGTAATTTTTAATGTTAAAATGTCTACAACATTAACATTAAAATTGCTAACAGAAACTTAGTGCACCCAATTGTATGTACATGGCAGCTGTTAATAAACGTTGGAAACGAATACCTCTCTTTCCTTATTAAAGTTATGGCAATACTAACTAATTATTTCAAGTGGATTAAATAAATAATTTGTCTAAATTAAGAGTAATAGAGTAAATTAATTAAAATCAAAAAGTAAAATTTTTTATTTTAAATGTTACTTATTTTAACTAAGTATGATTTGGTCAATATTTTGCTCTTTGTCACAATGGTTAAACTCAAATGTTTTGATTTATATTGTAGACTCTACTTAATTTTTTAGCATAGAGTAAAATAAATAATATTTTTACCAAATCAAAATAACAAGAAGTTCACTAAACTTACAAAAAGTAGTTGGAAAATGTTGCCTTAATTTTTTTGAGTTGGATCTAAGTAACAGTTTTTACAGCGTGTAGGTGCAGACCAGAACTGACTTTACCCTGCGCTGATGTGATTTCCGATTTTTGTGAAAAGGCTTATTTCCTTTAGAAAAGAGAAGATGGCGGTGGTAAGATATGGTGTAATTAATATATGTTTATCTATGCTTTATATAACATAATTATGTATATCACAATAGCTTATTCTAATGCAAATTACTTTGTGTTATATCTTTCAGCATTTAGTAATCAGTTTAACGTTACTGTTGTTGACAGACACATGTTACAGTGAGAAAAACTGGCTGGGCAGTATATATTTAACTATTTTATTAACTAAACATGGTTTTTAAAAAATAAATAAAAAGTTTATTGCATTAATTCAGATTTTTATTTATTTATTTATTTTTTACTTGGAAATCTGTCAGTCCAGAAGTGAGGAAAGAATACAGAGTGGAGTTTGAGCTCAAGGTGCTCTTGCTGTGGATACATCTACAAAAAACACCTTTTTGTGAATAAAGCTGTGTCTGTTTGTTAAATTGTTTGTCATTTAGCAGAAAGTTACTAAACACTTGTCTAATTTTTCAATTCTGTGGTGTTTTATTAACTAGTTTTCTCTATCAAGCAAAACATTGTTTTCAGGGTAACATACTACAATCGGTTTTGTTTGTTAAAATTAAAGTATTAACTAACATTAATTGTAAGCAATACATTTGATACAGTATTTTAAGCTTTGTTAATATTAGTTAATAAAAATACAGCTGTTCATCATTGTTTGTTCACTTCACAGTGCTTTAATGTTAACAAATACAACTTTTAATTTACTTTAATCTAAGAACAGCTAGTGACTGTGTTAAGAGGCTTTTGCTTCCTAAATATAGTTGTTTTTTATTTTTGATTACTATATTTACTGTATATTATAGGTTTTGTACTTTTTTTATTATTGTAAAAGACTACAATATGTAAAAATGAGAATATACAATAAAATGTTGAAACAAAATAATAGTAATAAGAGAGAGAAAAAAAGAGAGAGAAAAAAAAATAAAATATATATATATATATATATATATATATATATATTTAGTATTATTATATATAATTATATTATATATAAACAAAATAAAAGTAATGAAGGGGAGAAAAATAGAGAAAGGAATATATATATATATATATATATATATATATATATTATATATAGGGCTGGGACACGATTAATCGCGATTAATCGCATCCAAAATAAAAGTTTATGATTGCATACTGTATGTGTGTG
>NC_133382.1:15719281-15752541 GCF_049309525.1 Garra rufa
TAAACTGCTTTTAGATCTTTGTTTCAGTTGTTTCTGTGATGTACTGAAATATAATTACAAGCACTTCATACGTTTCAAAGTCTTTTATGGACAATTACATGACATTTATGCAAAGAGTCAGTATTTGCAGTGTTGGCCCTTCTTTTTCAGGACCTCTGCAATTCGACTGGGCATGCTCTCAATCAACTTCTGGGCCAAATCCTGACTGATAGCAACCCATTCTTTCATAATCACTTCTTGGAGTTTGTCAGAATTAGTGGGTTTTTGTTTGTCCACCCGCCTCTTGAGGATTGACCACAAGTTTTAAGATTTGGGGAGTTTGCAGGCCATGGACCCAAAATATCAACGTTTTGGTTCCCGAGCCACTTAGTTATCACTTTTGCCTTATGGCACGGTGCTCCATCGTGCTGGAAAATGCATTGTTCTTCACCAAACTGTTGTTGGATTGTTGGAAGAAGTTGCTGTTGGAGGGTGTTTTGGCACCATTCTTTATTCATGGCTGTGTTTTTGGGCAAAATTGTGAGTGAGCCAACTCCCTTGGATGAGAAGCAACCCCACACATGAATGGTCTCAGGATGCTTTACTGTTGGCATGACACAGGACTGATGGTAGCGCTCACCTTTTCTTCTCCGGACAAGCCTTTTTCCAGATGCCCCAAAAAATCGGAAAGAGGCTTCATCGGAGAATATGACTTTGCCCCAGTCCTCACCAGTCCATTCGCCATACTTTTTGCAGAAGATCAATCTGTCCCTCAATCTGTTTTTTTGGAGAGTATTGGCTTCTTTGCTGCCCTTCTTGACACCAGGCCATCTTCCAAAAGTCTTGGCCTCACTGTGTGTGCAGATGCGCTCACACCTGCCTGCTGCCATTCCTGAGCAAGCTCTGCACTGGTGGCACTCCGATCCCGCAGCTGAATCCTCTTTAGGAGACCATCCTGGCGCTTGCTGGACTTTCTTGGACGCCCTGAAGCCTTCTTAACAAGAATTGAACCTCTTTCCTTGAAGTTCTTTATGATCCTATTGTTGATTTAGGTGCAATCTTAGTAGCCACAATATCCTTGCCTGTGAAGCCATTTTTATGCAATGCAATGATGGCTGCACACGTTTCTTTGCAGGTCACCATGGTTAACAATGGAAGAACAATGATTTCAAGCATCACCCTCCTTTTAACATGTCAAGTCTGCCATTCTAACCCAATCAGCCTGACGTAATGATCTCCAGCCTTGTGCTCGTCAACATTCTCACCTGAGTTAACAAGACGATTACTGAAATGATCTCAGCAGGTCCTTTAATGACAGCAATGAAATGCAGCTTTGGAAAGTTTTTTTCGGGATTAAGTTAATTTTCATGGCAAAGAAGGACTATGCAATTCATCTGATCACTCTTCATAACATTCTGGAGTATATGCAAATTGCTATTATAAAAACTTAAGCAGCAACTTTTCCAATTTCCAATATTTGTGTAATTCTCAAAACTTTTGGCCACGACTGTACATGAAATATTGCTAGTCATGTAACATCTGAGTAATATGCGAAAAAATAGTTTATTCCTTCAGGGGGCGCTCAACTGCTCCAAAAGCTATTTCTTCCATTGAGTCCTATTTAAATCTTAGGACGTTTTCTGTCTTACCGTAGACATTTTGCGTTGTAAAAAGTATAAACGTTTAAATCAATTAATATTAGTCTTTCATATTTTACATAGAATGGAAATCCACTGCACCTGCAGTTAATAAAAGGATCTTTCAAAAAGCGATCGTTCAGTTATCATAACGAACTGTGATTGGACCATTCTTATCAGCGCTGAGAAAAGTAACACCGCCCACGATAGCGATTTGCTGTTACATATGACTAGTGCTTTTTAGTGCACTAGGACCCTGAGATGTCTGACCAAACTCCCGTCTTTGGTCTGACGTTTGTCTGTCCCGGTGTTATTGTGTAAGTCATGGATGGTGGAGTTGAAAGGTGTGAGTTTCTGACTGCAAGGACATACAGCAAACGCAGACGTTTAAATGTTTTAGCAACGCTGCGTTAACATTCATCTGAGGGGAATTATTATTCAAGGACGCACTCGAAAGCTAGAAGGATCTCGGTGACATTTGAAACAGGTTAGTTCAGTTTCTTATTGGCCTAATACAAGTTATGAGTGTGTTATATGATCGTAAAACTAATTTGATGCACATGGTAATAAATGACATTTACAGAGAACTGTCTTTTTTTGTGGACATGATACAGTAGCATGGTAGTACAGTGTCATGCATGCAATGTATTTTGTCATGGTAGTGTATTAAGTTGAATGTGTATGTGTGCATATTTATATATGTATAAATATACACAGTACACCAACCCACACATGTTATGCAAACACAATCTTTTATTTTGGATGCGATTAATCGTGATTAATTGTTTGACAGCCCTAGTACCTAGTACAAACACAAACTTTTATTTTGGATGCGATTAATCGTGATTAATTGTTTGACAGCCCTAGTACAAACACAAACTTTTATTTTGGATGCGATTAATCGTGATTAATTGTTTGACAGCCCTAGTACCTAGTACAAACACAAACTTTTATTTTGGATGCGATTAATCACGATTAATTGTTTGACAGCCCTAGTACAAACACAAACTTTTATTTTGGATGCGATTAATCGTGATTAATTGTTTGACAGCCCTAGTACAAACACAAACTTTTATTTTGGATGCGATTAATCGTGATTAATTGTTTGACAGCCCTAGTACCTAGTACAAACACAAACTTTTATTTTGGATGCGATTAATCACGATTAATTGTTTGACAGCCCTAGTACAAACACAAACTTTTATTTTGGATGTGATTAATCGTGATTAATTGTTTGACAGCCCTAGTACCTAGTACAAACACAAACTTTTATTTTGGATGCGATTAATCACGATTAATTGTTTGACAGCCCTAGTACAAACACAAACTTTTATTTTGGATGCGATTAATCGTGATTAATTGTTTGACAGACCAAATGTATTTGTGCGTATTTATATATACATACAAATATACACAGTACACCAACCCACACATATTATGCAAACACAAACTTTTATTTTAAAGGCGATTAATCGCAATTAATTGTTTGACAGCCCTAGTGCCTTATAGTAAATGCCTTGGAGTAAACCCCATACTGTAATATGGAGATACCATCTGATACCATCCCTGTACTATGTTACTGCCACTGTATGTTTTTGTTGTGGCAAATACAAGTTTTTATTTCCTCACCTTATGTTTTTTTCGCCAGATATTCTTTGTGTGGATCCACCACTATCATCATAATAATCATGGTGGAGATGAAGAGTTACTGTGAAGCGGGGGTCTCCATGCAGCAGGTCTGGGTGGAGGGCGGACTGACTTTTTGCTTCTACTTTACCCTGGTGCCGTCCGTCCTCCTCATGCTCTCGTTCCTCTTCGGCACCTTTCTGTGTATATGCTACAGCCGATACGGCACAGACATGGAGCCCAAGTTCATCCCTCGCTCTCGACTCTACCGGCTCCAGGTGAGCCTGTCGGTGCTGCTCGTTCTGCAGGCTCTCAGCTGGATGGTGTTTCGAATCGCTCGGAGCGGAGAGCTGCCGGGATACGTGGTTGTGTACGGCTGTCTCTCCATGCTGGGCTGGATTTGGGCCGTGGCCCTGCTGCGTCTGGAAAGGAGGAGGGTTCTGGTGCGGGACAGAACCAGAGGACACAGTACAGTACTGTTAATGTACTGGTCTGTGGCATTTGCAGCTGAAAACCTAGCGTTTGCGTCATGGATGAGCCCTCAGTGGTGGTGGACTCTAGAAACATCTGATCAACAGGTATGTGTGTGATTGGAACACTGTTTAATGTTGATTTGCATATGCATGAAATATGCATGATATTTGTTGAAATAATGTAAATACAGTGCCTTGAAAAAGTATTCATACCCCTTCATTTTTTTCACACTTTGTTTTGTTGCAGCATTATGTTAAACTGCTTTAAATGAGTTTTTCCCCACATCAATTTACACTCCATACACCATAATAATGGCAAAGCAAAAACCAGATTTGCAAATTTTACAAATTGATTCAAAATAAAACACTGGATTAAGTACATTGCCTAAGTATTCATACCCTTAACTCAGTACATAGTTGAAGCACCTTTACAGAAGTCTTTTTGGGTATGATGTGACAAGCTTTGCAGTTGCACATCTGCATTTGGCAATTATCTGCCATTCTTTGCCTCACCTTTTCACCTCTCAAGCTCTGTCAGCTTGGATGGGGGCTGGCAGACATTTTCTAGAGTCCTAGTTGTTCCAGTCATCTTCTGTTATGGATAATGCTTCTGTGAACCTTCAATGCAGCAGATTTTTTTCTGAACGCTTCCCTAGATCATTGCCTTAACGCAAGTCTGTCACTGAGCTCAGCAGGCAGTTATCTTGAGCTCAGGACTTGGTTTTTGCTCTGATATGCATTTTCAGCTGTTAGACGTTTTCTGAGAGGTGTGTCTTTCTAAATCATACTCATTCAAATGAATTTGCCACAGTTTAACGCCACTCGAAGTGTAGTAACATCTAGAAGCAATATGAATGCTCCTGAGCTAAATTTCGAGTGTTTCAGAAAAGGGTATAAATACTTATGCAACGGGATCTTTTCAGTTTTTTATTTTTTTAAAAATTTGCACAAATGTTAAAAACCAATTTTTTGCTTTGCCATTATGGAGTAGGGAGTGTAGATTGATGTGGGAAAAAAAGTAATTTGAAGTAGTTTAACATAAGGCATCAACAAAACAGAAAAAAATGAAGGGGTGTATGAATAATTTCGCAAGGCACTGTATATGGGATTTTATTTTGCTTGTTTATCATCCATAAGATGGAAAGTAATAGCTTGAATGTCAAGTAATGCACCAATTTGTACTATTTAGGGTAATTTTTAGTGCTTTTGTATAGTGTTATATATTTCTGTACCATAACCTTTGGCACAGATGCGGTTGTTCTGTGAAGTGGTGACAGATGTAAGAACCCTGCTCACACACCATGACTTAGCATTTTGGTAGTAGTGTGAAATTTGTGAATATTCAGGATTCAACAGATGAGGTTTATCAACTCTGAATGACACAGCAATTCTGTCATGTTTAATCGTCATCACAAAACAATATTGTCGAGTCGCTATGTGTCTTTAAATAGTAAGCAGTGACTTTGTAAATACTGTTGAGTCATGGTCAGTTCTAGCTGCATGCCTTTTTGCCCGCATTAGCCACACCCCAACTGTTTAAGATTTTTGTGACACTTCATGACATGGAAGTTTCACTTTACTCACACTAGTCTTGCTTTACAATTTAAATATTGAATGTAGAAGTTGAAAGCATGTTGTAAAAATGGCAACAAATTTGCTAGATTTTCCTTAATGAGAGTTTACAAAAACAGTCCAGTTTTCAAATAAATAAATAAATACATAAATAAATAAAAATAAAAATAATACAATAAAAATAAATTATATTCTTAAAAACACCATTAAAATGTTTGGGATCAGTTTGATTTTTTTTATGTTTTTAAAAGAAGTCTTTTCTGTTCATCAAGGCTGTGTTTAATTTATTAAAAATACAGAAAAAAATAATATTAAAGTAATATCTATATCTATTTTAATATACTATAAAATAGAATTTATTCCTGTGATGCAAAGCTGAATTTTCTGCATCATTACTCCAGTCTTCACTGTCACAAGACTGATTTACTATCAATGTTGGAAACAGCTGTGCTGCTTAATATTTTTTTGGGAATCTGTGAGATTTGTTTTAGGATTTTTAATGAATAAAACTTTAGAAACGACAGCATTTATTTAAAACAGTAATCTTTATTAACAACTGTTCAAAGTTTGGGGTCAGTAAATTTAAGAAATTAATACTTTTATTCAGCAAGGATGAAAAAAAAATGCTGCTCTTTTAAACTTTTTTATTCATCAGAGAATCCTGAAAAAAGTATCACAGGTTTAAAAAAAAAAAATTCCAAAACTGATAACAGATTAGCATATTAGAATGATTTCTGAAAGATCGTGTGACACTGAAGACTGGAGTAATGGCTGATGAAAATTCAGCTTTACATCACAGAAATAAATTATATTGTAAAATGTATTAAAATAGAAAACTGTTATTTTACATTGCAGTAATATTTCATAATTTTTTTTTCTGTATTTTTTATCAACTAAACTGAAACATAAGAGTCTTATTTAAAAAAAAAAAAAAAAATCTTACTGATCCCAAACGTTACATATTATGTATTAAACATTATGAAATATTAAATTAATTTTATTAACATTAAATCCATTAAAAATGGAAATGTAAATCTGGATAAATTGCAAACTGTTTCCAACATTGATAACAGATTAGCATATTAGAATGATTTCTGAAAGATTGTGTGACACTGAATACTGGATTAATGGCTGATGCAAATTCAGCTTTACATCACAGAAATAAATTATATTTTAAAATCCATCAAAATAGAAAACTGTTATTTTACATTGCAATAATATTTCATAATATTTTTTCCCTGTATTTTTTATAAAAAAAAAAACTGGAATATAAGAGACATCTTAAAAAACAAAAAAACAAAAAAAAAAACTTAGTGATGCTAAACATTATGTATTATATGTTAAACGTTATTAAACATTAAATCCATTTTATTAACATTAAATCCATTAAAAACAGAAAAGTAAATCTGGATAAATTGCAATCAAATCCATGCCACTAAATAATTTTTTATTGAAAAAAAAACATTTAAAAAATCTTTAAAGATTTTTTGTTTAAAAGCTTTTGACTAAAACGATCAAAATCAGTGTTGCCAAGTCTGTGATTTTCCTGCAGAATTGGGCTACTTTTACACTGTTTCCACGAGTTGTTTTTTTTAGTCTGGAGGTCAAAGTAATTTTGCGATTTCGATGGAGGGGAAAAGAACTAGAATTTTTTTTTTTTTTATTTGGCATAGTGTTGAATAGCAGTTGGGCAACTGTTATTTTTTTCTTTTGGAGACCTGGCAACCCTGCTCAAAATGTGAGACACATTATAATAATGTCACTCTTTACTCTTTCACATGAAAAAGGTGCATGATTCTAGCATATACAAACAATAGCAAATCATAATCACTGTGTACATAATATTCATCGTCTGCAGATGGAGTTTGCTTTCTGGCTGGTGCGGTACTTCAGCTCAGGTTTGCTGTTCCTGTTAGGCCTCAAAGCTCCAGGCTTGCCACGCCGACCCTACATGCTTCTGGTCAATGAAGATGAGCGAGACGTGGAGCACGGAGCAGTAAGACATTACATGTACTCTTTAATCTTACTCTTGTAATAATAATTAACCTAATACATCTCTTACTTGTTTTCAGCCTCTCTTGGGCAATTCTAATGAGAATCAGTCTACGTGGAAAGATTTTGGGAAGAAGGTGCGTCTGTTAGTGCCGTACATGTGGCCTAAAGGCAACGTCCTGCTCCAGCTGCTGGTTCTGCTTTGTCTCGGGATGCTGGCAGTGGAGCGCGTCATTAATGTGTTTGTGCCCATCTACTACAAGAACATAGGTACAGAATAAGAGTCTTATTCAGTCAAGATTCAAATATATATCTATGTACAGTATGTGTGTGTATATGTGACCCTGGACCACAAAACCAGTCTTAAGTTGCTGGGGTATATTTGTAGCAATAGCCAAAAATACATTGTATGGGTCAAAATTATAGATTTTTCTTTTATGTCAAAAATCATTAGGAAATTAAGTAAAGATCATGTTACATTAACATATTTTGTAAAATTCCTACTGTAAACCTATCAAAATGTAATTTTTGATTAGTAATATGCATTGTTAAGAACTTAATTTGGACAACTTTAAAGGTGATTTTCTCAGTATTTTGATTTTTTTGCACCCTCAGATTCCAGATTTTCAATTAGATGTATCTCGGCCAAATATTGTCCTATCCTAACAAACCATACATCAATAGAAAGCTTATTTATTGAGCTTTCATATGATGTATATATCTCAGTTTTGTAAAATTTAACCTTATGACTGGTTTTGTGGTCCAGGGTCACATATATTACGTGCTAACCCATTGATTACCTCCTTTCACACTCACAGTGAACCAGCTGACAGATGGGAGCTCTTGGAAAACTCTAGCCACTACAGTGTGTGTTTATGCGCTTCTGAAGTTCTTTCAAGGAGGTGGAGCTGGTAAGGAAATATTTCCCTAATTTAAAGGGGATATCATATGTAAAATTTAGTTTAACATGGTGTTTGCATATACGCTGCCACTCAAAGGTTTGGGATCAGTGAGATATGATAATAATTTTTAAAGACGCTTCATCAAGGCTGCATTTATTTGATCAAAAATACAGAAAAAATGTAACGTTGTGAAATATTATTTCAATTTAAAATAACAGTTTTCAATGTGAATATATTTTAAAATGTCATTTATTCCTGTGATACAAAGCTACTTTTTCAGCATACTTACCACAGTCTTCATTGTCACATGATCCTTCAGAAATCATTCTAATATGCTGATTTATTATCAATGTTGAAAACAGTTGTGCTGCTCACTATTTTTCTGGAAACCTGTGATACTTTTTTCAGGATTCTAAAGAGGTTTTCTAACAATATACAAAAAAAATACTGTTTAAAAGTTTGGGGTCAGTAATTTTTATTCCTTCTTTTTTTTGAAAGAAATTAATACTTTTATTCACCAAGGATGTGTTGAATTAATAAAAAGTGATAGCATAGATTTTACATAGATTTTTGAACAAATGCTGTTCTTTTTAATTTTTATTCATCCAATAAGAAAAAGAAAAATATTTGGCAGCACAACTGTTTTCAATGTTGATAATTCTAATGATAAATGAGCATATCAGAATGATTTCTGAAGGATCATGTGACATTTAAGACTGGAGGATCACAGGAATACATTTAAGTGTATGTATATATATATATGTATTATATAAAATTATATATACTAAAGTAAAAAACATTGTTTTATGTTGTAATAACATTTTGCAGTGTTACTGCTTTTTTTCTGTATTCTTAATCAAATAAATGCAGGTTTCTTTGATGAATAGAAAGTTCAGAAAAATAGCATTTATCTGAAATCTGTTGTAACATTGTAAATTTCTTTACCATCACTTTTGATCAATTTAAAGCATCCTCGCTAAATAAAAGTACTAATTTCTATAATTTCTTTCCTAAAAAAAAAAACACTTCAACCACCCTACAATGAAAAAAATCCTTTAAAAAAAATCTTTTTTTAATCTCCAAAAAAACCTAAACGGTCTCAATTTTCAAGACATTTTGACTTTCTGAGCAATATGACGTCATATTGCTCAAGCCCAGCCCAATAGCTCATTATCATTTAAAGAGTCATGCACCGAAATGGATCTCTGTAAACAGAGCTGTTTTCGACAAGGTAAAAACGGTGTTGTTTTACACAACAATTGTGGAATTTTAACCAAAGCATGTTGCAGACTGTTAATAAAGACTGTAAAGAAATCATAATAATTTGTGGAAAATAGACATCCAATGTCCCCTTTTAAAAGGATAGTTCAACCAAAAATAAAAATTTGATGTTTATCTGCTTACCCCCAGGGCATCCAAGATGTAGGTGACTTTGTTTCTTCAGTGGAACACAAACAAATATTTTTAACTCAAACCGTTGCAGTCTGTCAGTCATATAATGGCAGTCAATGGGCACCAAATATTTAAGAGTAAAAAAAGCATACAGTACACAGACAAAAGCAAATTAAACCCTGCGGCTCTTGACGATACATTGAGGTATAAATATAAATTTATGAGTAGGGATGCACCGGTTGACGGGCCATAAATCGGCCGCGGCATTTGATTCATTCAGAAACATGTCACTTGTGTGGAGGTTTTAATGCAGACCAATCTGTCTGAAGCACAGATACCAAGAAGCGACCAGCCGTTGTTGTACTGGTGCACAAATAAGAGCCGCTTTCCTGCGCTCGCTGAAGTTGCGCGAGCGTACCTGTCCGCGCCCTGCACAAGTGTGGACAGCGAACGTTTGTTCAGCTCAGCTTTTCACGTGATAGATGAAAAAAGAAACAGACTCACTTGTGACAAAACTGAGATGCTTCTTTTTGTAGAAAAAAAAACAAGCATCTACTTTTGAAAAGACAAAAATAAAAGTCTGTTCTGTTAAGAATGATTATTATTATTTTACATTAAAATGCCTGTTGGCTTACTGTTTTACTTTACTAAAAGCACGTTTTACTTATTAAACTGTATTTAATTTAATATTTTTTTATTTATTTAATTTAATTGGTCAGATGCTTTTGTTTCAATAGCCAAAGCCAGTTTGGCCTGTTAAATACTAAATAAACATGTTGTTTATGTTGTTTACTTGCATAACTTCTTGGTTTTGAAAAATCGGTATCGGTATCGGAATCGGAGCTTGCTTGTAAAAAATCGGTATTGGAATGGGCCATGAAAAATCATGATCGGTGCATCCCTATTCATGAGATATAAATACTGTCCAGTTTTTTGCACAGACCGATCGTTTTGTGTCATAAGACCTCAATGTATCGTCACGAGCTGCAGGGTTTAATTTGGTTTAGTCTGTGCATGTTTTTTTACTCTTAAAGATTTGGTAACTATTGACTGCCATTATATGACTGACAGACTGCAACCGTTTGAGTTAAAAAACTTTGTTTGTGTTCTGCCAAAGAAACAAAGTCACTTACATCTTGGATGCCCTGGGGGTAAGCAGATAAACATCAAAAAATTTTAATTTTTGGGTAAACTATACCTTTAATAATTTCTTTGTGTGATGTTAAATATCCTTTAGAATCCAACCACAATCTGATCTCCATTTGTTTCCATCTGCAGGTGCGTCTGGGTTTGTAAGTAACATGCGTTCGTTCCTGTGGATCCGAGTGCAGCAGTACACAAACCGTGTGGTCCAGGTGCGTCTCTTCGCTCATCTACACTCTCTGTCTCTGCGCTGGCACCTGGGTCGCCGCACGGGGGACGTCCTGAGAAGCATCGACAGAGGAACTTCATCCATCAACAGTCTGCTGAGGTAAGAGCTAAAAAATGTTTTAAAATGAACAGCTACTGCATCTAGATACTACAGACCTTCTTATCTCAAGCTGTTTGCATTTAAATGCAAGTATACACAAGGTCAAGTAGGTCTGTGTGCAATATTAATCTTGGATGCATTAGCATTCATGCAAATAAAACTCAGTGTGCTTGTGCTGTAAAAGTGATCTCAGTTTATGACATATAAATGTATTTTTTGTTTAATCTGACAGCTACATCGTGTTCAGCATCTTCCCCACTATGGCTGACATTGTCATCGCCATTGTCTATTTCATATCCAATTTCAATGCCTGGTTTGGCCTTATAGTCTTCGTTTGCATGGCCCTCTACCTCAGTAAGTATCTAACAATGGTTATTTCTAAATGTAAATACATAAACACACACATTGCTGATTATAAATACTGTAGTTGCTTCATTTGTGGTTACTTTTCTGAATCCTGTCCCTGAGTGCACCATAATTTCATTGTATGCTTGTACAATGATAATAAAGAATCTAATCTAATGTAACCTGTGAAAGGAAAGTATTAAAAGTAGAAGTAAATTTAAGTAATGCAATAACTGTGTATAGGGAAATATTCTAATGTAAGGTATTGTTTACACTTAAATGGCAAGTTAAATTTGAATACCTTGTTTAGCTGGTTTAGGTGTGTAATTGAATAATAGCGAGCTTGAATGCTAGCATATTGTGCAGAACATAATTTATACTGCCTTTTGTAAGTGTAGCATGGAAACGGAATGCAGTATGCAAACGTGTGCTCTATTTTTTGCCACATTAGTTTTTTATTGTTAACAAAAATGATTAAAAATAACTTTCAGTTCACTTTCAGAAATAAAGCTAAAATGACAAAATATAAATATAAGATGAAAAACTTACATGAAAAATAAGAAATGTTGCCTTCACAACTGAAGTACTAATAAAGTACTAATGTGATGTGAAATACATAAATAGATGTGTAAAAAAAGATATGAAACATAATACAAATGACTAAAGCATATGTCAAAATATGATGCAAACTGTATGAATTCAGTAGAAATTCAATCTGATATAAAAAATACTTAAGTAGTATACACTACCAGTCAAAAACAGTGCAATTTTAAAATATTTTTTTTTATTCAATAAAATAACTGTTTATATTGAATATATTTAAAAATGTTATTTATTCCTGTGATTTCAAAGCTGAATTTTTAGCGTCATTACTCCAGTTGCACAATCCTTCAAAAATCATTTATTATAATGTTTAAAACAGCTGAGTAGATTTTTTTTCAGGTTTCTTTGATGAATAGAAAGTTCAGATGAACAGCATTAATCTGAAATAGAAATAAATTATTAAATTTATTAAATTATACATTTCTTTATTGTCACTTTTGATCAATTTAAAGCATCCTTGCTAAACTAAAGTATTAATTTCTATAATTTCTTGCCCGAAAAACAAACAAAAAAAATTATACTGACTTCAAGGTTTTGAATGGTATAGTGTACAAAGTTACAAAAGCGTTTTATTTCAGATAAATGCTGATTGTTGAATCTTTCTGTTCTTCAAAGAATCCTGAAAAAACCTACTCATAATAATAAATGTTCTTTGAACAGCAAATAAGAATATTAGAATGATTTCTGAAGGATAATGTGACTGGAGTAATGATGCTAAAAATTCAGCTTTGATCACAGGAATAAATTAAATTTTAAAAATATATTCACACAGAAAACAATTATTTTAAATAGTAAAATTTTTTAGCAATTTTTACATTTTTTTTTAATATATTTTGGATCAAATAAATGCAGGCTTGGTGAGCAGAAGAGACTTTAAAAAAAAAAAATATATATATATATATATATATATATATATTAAAATCTTACTGTTCTAAAACCATTGACTGGTAGTGTATAATACAGAATAAAATATCACTCTATGTTTATTTAAAAATAAAAACGATTATTTTAAAATCACGCTTGATTTTACTTTGCATACTTCACAAATAGTGTGTACAGTAGTTTTGAACATACCTAAATTGTAGTGCAATATTGTTTTTGATTCTTTCATCTTAGTAGTCACCAAAGAAATACGATTTGAACTATATCAGATGAGCATTTGATGCATTGATTGATTGCTGTTATCTGTGTCTCTTTCAGCTCTCACCATTGTTATCACTGAATGGAGAACCAAGTACAGACGAGATATGAACACACAAGATAACAATGCTAAATCAAAAGCTGTGGACTCTTTATTGAACTTTGAGACGGTACGGCTTCGCTATATTTGACTAAGGCATCAGAATGTGTGTTACGAAGAATAGCAAACTGGTGCTATGCAAAATAATACACATAATATGCATTGCATATGCTGCTGTGATTGATTTATGATATTGTCAACAGGTGAAATATTACAATGCAGAGGGCTATGAAGTGAGTCGCTTTGAGGATGCCATCTTGAAATATCAGGTAACATTTGTTGTTTCATCACTATTTTTAGGTAACTGATTTGAAATGAATTTAAGGTTGAAGAGCTAGCAGTCATATAAATAAATGACACTTTTTCATTTGCTCAGGTATCAGAGTGGAAGACCAACGCGTCTCTGGCGCTCCTAAATCAAACGCAGAATCTCATCATCGGCATGGGACTTCTGACCGGATCTTTGCTTTGTGCGTACTTTGTGACAGAGGGAAAGTTTCAGGTATGAAAACAGTCAGGACACTTCAGATATCAGACCACTGCCAGATAATTCTGAAATCATTAAGGGGAGACACTGCAGGCAAAAACACATTTTTTCATGCACCTGTCAAGTTTGAGATTTTGGCCTTTGGTGTTTCATCAAGTGTTTTTTCAGTCTATTGGAAAGAAAACACCCAAAAGACACTGTTAAGTGTTTCTTTTATAGCACTTTATCTATTTGTGTCAATAGATTTCAATTACAATACATATTTTTTAAAGGCCGTTTTCTCAAAATGAGTTTTTTTCTTCTACACTGAGCCATAAATCTCCACTTCAGTAGCACTTACCCTCACCGAACTCTAAATTTTTATTCCTGTCTATACTCTAAAGGTTTTTACAGAGGAATTTGTTCATATAATTTGCTTGATTTTATTAATTTTATTCCCCCCAAAATTGTAAAAATAAAATAAAAATAGTGTTTTCTGTCTGTTCTAAGTTTTTTCTGCATTATGTTGTGACAAAATGAGATACCCACAATTCCCTCTGTAAAAGCATTTGACTCTAATATGTCAAAAAAAATTAACACGAATTTTGAAACTGACTTCATCCAGTGTTTAGATTTTTGTACTAGAAATGTATGCAAATTAGCGCATATTTCATTTCATTATTTTCAATAATTGACCCTATTCACCTGCTGTGTCTCACCTTAAACAATAGATGGATTATAGCAGCAAAGATATTTAAAAAAATAAATAAAAAGAAGGAACAGAAATTACCAGTCAAAAGTTTTTTCAAGTACGATTTTTAATGTTTTTAAAGAAGTCTCTTCTGCTAACCAAGCCTCCATTTATTTGATCTGAAGTACAGCAAAACAGTAGAATTTTAAAATAACTGTTTTGTATATTAATATATTTTCAAATGTAATTAATTCCTGTAATCAAAGTTACATTTTCAGCATTACTCTAGTCTTCAGTGTCACATGATCCTTCAAGAATCTAATGCTGATTTGCTGTTATTCTGAACAGTTGAGTGCATTTTTTCAAGATCCAACGATCAGCGTGTATCTGAAATAAAAAGCTTTTGTAACATATTTAAATTGGTCAAACGTGATGATAAAGACATTTATAATGTTACAATAGAGTTGTATTTCAGGTAAATGCTGTTCTTCTGAACTTTTAACTTTTTGAGCAGCCAATCAGAATATAATGATTTCTAAAGGGTCTTGTGACTGAATTAATGATGCTGAAAAAATATGCTTTGAAATCACAGGAATAAATTACATTTTATAATTTATTCAAATAGAAAACAGTTATTTTAAATAATACAAATATTTCAAAATTGTACTGTTTTTCTGTACTTTGGATAAAATAAATGCAGGCTTGGGGAGCAGAAGAGACTTTAAAAAATCACAAAAAATCTGGTAGTGGAAATGTACACTACTGTTCAAAAATACTTGAACATTCAGCAAAGGTGCATTCAGTTTATCGTTAGGCATTACAGGAAATATATACGCAATATTACAGTTTTACTGCATAGTCTTTTTGAGCGTAAGAGCATATTTCAACATCATTTTCATCATGTGACATAAATTACATTTAACTCATCGTGGTCTTCCAGGTAGGAGATTATGTGCTGTTTGGGACGTACATCATCCAGCTCTACACTCCTCTCAACTGGTTTGGAACATACTACAGGTATGAAGCTTTTCTTATCAGTGTATAGATAACTATATATTTAAAAAAAAATGAACATCCAACAGTAAACATGTATCTTTCCTCTAACAGAATGATCCAGAACTCCTTTATCGATATGGAAAGCATGTTCAAGCTCTTCACTGAGGAAGAGGAGGTGAGTGCATGGTTTTTCATTTAAATTTATTTAGCAGAAGCTTTTGAACAATTAAAAACATGATGATCTGATTTAGGTGAAGGATGATGTCAACGCAGGAAGCCTGAACTACAAACAAGGAAAAGTAGAGTTTGAGAATGTCTCCTTCAGCTACACGCAAGGGTCAGCAGCTTCAGTCATATTTGTTTTTATGGATTTTGTAATAATTTGTGTCCTAAATAAGCAATACTCACTCAAGCTTTTTTATGCAATGTGGATATTTTTGCAGCAAGGAGATTCTGAAAGATGTCTCTTTTACCGTTCTCCCTGGACAAACAGTTGCACTTGTAAGTCTATTCTATTCTATTCTATTCAGTAAGATTTTTAATGTTTTTAAAGAAGACTCTGCTCTCCAAGCCTGCGTTTATTTCATACAAAATTCAGCAAAACAGTAAAAAATTTTAAATACTTTTACTATTTAAAATAACTGTTTTCTATTTGAATATATTTTAAAATGTAATTTATTCCTGTGATTTTGAAGCTGAATTTATACCATCATTACTTCAGTCACATGATCCTTCAGAAATCATTCTAATATTCTGATTTGCTGCTCAAAAAACCTTTATTATTGTTATTATGTTGAAAACAGCTGAATAGATTTTTTTTCAGGTTTCTTTGATGAATAGGAAGTTCAGAAGAACAGCATTTATCTGAAATATAAATCATTTGTAACATAACAAAAAAGATTATATTGATTATATATGCTTTTTGAAACATTTTAAAATATATTCAAATAGTTATTTTACCAAAATTTCAAAATTGTACTGTTTTTGCTGTACTTTGGATGAAATAAATGCAGGCTTGGTGAGCAGAAGAGGCTTTTTTTAAAAACATTAAAAATCTTACTGTTCAAAAACTTTTGACTGCTAGTGTATGTTTAAGCATTTTTTTTTTATTTCAGGTCGGACAGTCTGGATCAGGAAAAAGCACCATCATCCGCCTGCTTTTCCGTTTCTATGACGTCCAAGGCGGGTGTGTAAAAATAGACGGCCAAGACATCTCAAAGGTAAACCTGCCATTGATGAAAGCGCAAAAGGGCAACCAAACATTCCCTATAAATTCCTGTCACATCAAATTAAATTGCACTAAATGTGGCTGTCTGGTTGTGTCTCAGGTGAAGCAGTCCTCTCTGCGTGCTCACATTGGTGTCGTACCTCAAGATACCGTCCTGTTTAATGACAACATTCGAGACAACATCCGCTACGGTCGAGTTACTGCTTCTGACCAGGAGGTGGAGGAGGCTGCGATCGCTGCTGACATCCATGACAAAATCATAACCTTCCCGGAGGGTGAGAACCGCTACATTTCATGGATATAAAATCTACAACTTTGCAGCATTGAAATGACATTAGTTCACCAATAATTTAAATAATCCCTCAAGCCATCCTAGGTGTATATGACTTTTCGTTCAGATGAATACAATCAGAGTTATATTTAAAAATATCCTGGCTCTTTCAAGTTTTATAATGGCAGTGAATGGGTGTTGAGATTTTGAAGTCCAATAAACTGCGTCCATCCATCATAAAAAGTGCCCCACACGGCCTCCGGGGGGTTAATAAAGGCCTTCTGAAGAAAATAAATGTGTTTTTGTAAGAAAAATATCCATATTTACAACTTTATTAACCTTAATCTCTAGTTTAACTGTTGTATGCATGTACACAATAGAATACAAATATATATAACTGTTTAACAAAAGAAACTTTGCTTGCTTTGCTCCTATAAACAAACATTGCTTCTTGCGAGACTAGCTTATTCTCACTGGAGCTTACGGAGTTTAACTGTACAACAGTTAGCGGAAGATAGAGTTTACAGATTGTAAAGTTTTAAATATGGGTATTTCTCTCACAAAAATGCATCAGTTTACTTCAGAAGGCCTTTATTAACCCCCCTGGAGCCATGTGGAGGACTTTTTATGATGGATGGATGCACTTTATTGGACTTCAAAATCTCAACACCCATTCACTGCCATTATAAAGCATTGAAGAACCAGAACATTTTTAAATATAACTCCAATTGTATTCGTCTGAAAGAAGAAAGTCATATACACCAAGGATGGCTTGAGGATGAGTAAATCATGGGGTAATATTCATGAATTTACAAAACGTGACAATTATAAATGTGCTTATATGAAATGTATGAAATAGTTTAGTTTAACTTAAAAATATAATAAAAATATATAGTTTAAAAAATAATAATAGTAACTAAAAAAAATGAAATGGCAAAAACACAAATAAAGCTATCTAAAATTAAAATGAATATCTATCTCAACTTAAACATACACTAAAATAAAATAACACTAGTATGCCATCCATTTTGAGTCTAGATAATATTTGAGATTATAGCTGATATTCATAACTGAAATTTATTTGTAGGCTATGAAACTCAGGTGGGTGAGAGGGGGCTAAAGTTGAGTGGAGGAGAGAAGCAGAGAGTCGCCATCGCTCGCACTATCCTTAAAGCGCCACAGATCATCCTCCTCGATGAGGTAAGACATCACCAATGCATGATGGGAGAATCCATACACAATGTGGGAACTATCCCAGTTCTGCTTATTTGTATGACTTATGTGAAGTTTTTCAATTGTTTCAGCAAGTTTAGGAAATTATTATTTTATTTTTGTTCAGTTGCATGCAGCCTTGATGAGCATAAGAGACTTATCTTACTGACCCCAAACTGTTAAATATTTGTAGCAATAGCCAAAAATACATTGTACGGGTCAAAATTGTTGATTTTTCTTTTATGCCAAAAATCATTAGGATATTAAGTAAAGATCATGTTCCATGAAGATATTACGTAAATGTCCTCCCATAAATGTATCAAATACTTAATATTAATTTTTGATTAGTGATATGCATTTCTAAGGACCTCATTTGGACAACTTTAAAGGTGATTTTATCAATATTTTGATTTTTGGCACCCTCAGGTTTTAGATTTTCCAAAAACGGACCTTTATGACTGGTTTTGTGGTCCAGGGTCACATATTTGAAGTTGAATATGCGGTGAAGGATTTTGGGCTAATGCAATTGTCTTGTTTTCGTTAGAGCAAAAACTCAGATTATTTGTGAAAGAGATTCATTTGTGTAAAGCACAACATTTCTAAAGACTAAATGACTTATCGTCTACCCATAGGCCACGTCTGCTCTGGACACACAGACAGAGCGAAATATTCAGGCCTCACTGGCTAAAGTCTGTGCCAACAGAACCACCATTGTGGTGGCACACAGGTAAACACATCATTAAATCAATCTTCCATCAATTATGCTCATAAAACAAGTCATGAAACTAAATTACAGAATTTTTCATTGATCAATCTTTGATGTACGTATTGTAGATTGTCGACTGTGATTGGAGCCGATGTGATTCTTGTCCTTCGTGATGGACAGATTGTGGAGAGAGGAAGGTGGGTTTATTTTAAGGTATACTGAACACAAACTCAGATGGATTAATACATGAGCTATGTGGTTTAAAGTCCAGTATTGTTGTTTGTGGTAGGCATGAGGAGCTGTTGGCGAAGGGAGGCTTGTACTCAGACATGTGGCTGAAACAGCAGCAGGCGCAGGATTCAGACTCGGCCTCTGACACCGAGACTAAAGACAGGAAATCTGAGAAACTACAGCCGCAAACATCCACTGCAGGACACAAGGGACATTAGACACATCAGATCTGGTTTTGTGTGCATTTTTAGCTCACCCAAAGCTTTTTTGACATGGTAGATATATTTCCTGAGGATTTTTTTTTTATATTCCTTTGGAATTACTTCCCACTTACAGTTGAGATCAAAAGTTTATATACATCTTTCAGAATCTGCAAAATGTGAATTATTTGACCCAAAATAAGAGGGATCATACAAAATGCATGATATATTTTATTTAGTCATTTAAAATGTAGTATAAAAGTCATTTACATGTAGTTCACAAGAGAAAATAATAGTTGTATTTATAAAAATTACCCCGTTCAAAGGTTTATATCACCTTGATTCGTTATATTGTGTTTATTCCTGATGCACAGTTTTTTTTTTTTTGTTTAGTGATAGTTCATGAGTCCCTTGTTGGTCCTGAGAAAAACACTTCAGGTCCCAGAGAATCTTTGGTTTTTCAGCAATTGTGTGTATTTGAACCCTTTCCAACAATGACTGTATGATTTTGAGATCCATCTTTTCACACTGAGGACAACTGATGGACTCAACTATTACATAGTTGTATGATCGTTAAGAGCCAGGAGGTGAAAAAATTTGACTTTGAAGATCAGGGTAAATTTAACTTACTATTAAAATATACAATTATGTATCTTCTGTAGCTTCTGAAGGGCAGTACTAAGTGAAAAAATATTATATTTAGGCAAAATAAGATCAAAATCTTCATTCTGTTCATAAGTTTTCACCTCCCAGCCCTTAATGCATTGTTTTTTCTTCTGAAGCATCGGTGAGCATTTCAACCTTCTGTAATAGTTGCATATGAGTCTCAGATTTGTCCTCGGTGCGAAAAAAAAGATGGATCTCAAAATCATACAGTCATTGTTGGAAAGGTTTCAAATACACAAAAATGCTGAAAACCAAAGAATTTGTGGGACCTGAAGGATTTTTTGTAAGAACAGCAGGCAGTTTAACTGTTCAGGACAAACAAGGGACTCATGAACAACTATCACTAAACAAAAAAAACCCAGATGTGAATCATTCAGGTAACAACAGTATTAAAAATCAAGTTTATGTACACTTTTGAATGGGGTCGTTTTTTTTTAATTCAACTATATGTAAACATCTTTTATGTGAAATATCTTATTCAGGTCATTACTAAATAAAAATAACGTGCATTGTGTACAATCCCTCTTATTTTGGTAAAATCATTCACATTTTGGAGATTCTGCAAGGTGTATGTAAACTATTGACCTCAACTGTAGTTCCTTCAAAGTGCTTTTATAATGCTAATTATTATTGCCGTAAATGAGAGAAGGCTGACAGAGGTGTTATTGTGCATTGGATAAAATAATGCTCTGACAATTATGGCACTACTATAACCTATTTATGCTGAATGTACATTTGGTTTATTTTATTTTAATCCGTCATTTAAGTGGTTTTCTCTGGTCACACTGATTTTCTGATGCTTCCTGTTTGCTGTTCTTTGTTACAGCGAACATTCGAAAACTGATTGTAATTTGTAATTTAATTTGAAAATGAATAATTACATTTCTGGTGCCATTGTATAATAGTAAATACCCATGTATGAATTTCTATACAGAGTAAGATTATGCTTAAAGTTATAGGAATGGAGTTATAATTTCGTCAGTCAGTTTTAGTTGATTTCTGTTATATTATGTGCACATTTGTCTGACTTTTTTACTTCAAGATCTTTTGTGTGCTTAAAGATCATTTGTGTGTGTGGTGATATGTATTGCTTAGATGCAATAGATGGCTGTACTGTACAACTTCAGTTCAACTAAAGGGACAAAGGAGCTCGCTCGCTTTATAGGACTGACACTAAACTCAGGGGACAAGGTTGAAATGAGCCATTGGGGTGTATTTTTGCTGTACTATGTGGATTTACAGACAAAGAAGCTTTATAGTAGTGTTTTTAACGAATGTTCAAAGAACAGGTGGAGAAATAGCAACTGACAGAATGTTCCTTCGCCGCAACAGGACGGATAAAGTGTTTTGTATGACTTTTGTTTGTGAATTTTATTGTACAATAAAGGCAAAGAAGGACATAAGTTTATATTATTGTTCCATCTGATTATTGATCACATTGTTCTTAGTGTAAAATAATGTATGTACATTAAAATGGCAGTCATATTTTGTTTACAAGAAATATCCCTAAAATAATAATACAAACAATATTTTGTTTATTATTGTTTGTTTTATACTGTTCCTTAAAATGATCGCTGCATTTTTTTTTATTAATGTCACGTAACCTGCCACTGAAAAAGACTTTATGAAAGAGCCAGATTGTAAACATTTTATAAAATAAACTAAACAAAATGGTACTACTTTGAACAAACTACCAGTCAAAAGTTTTTGAACAGTAAGATTTTGACATGATTTTAATGTTTTTTAAAGAATTCACTTCTGCTCACCAAGCCTGCATTTATTTGATCTGAATTACAGCAAAAGCTGTAATATTGTGAAATATTTCTACTATTTAAAATTACTTTTCTATTTGAATATATTAAAAAAAATGTTTTTGAGCAGCAAATCAGAATATTAGAATGATTTCTGAAGGATCATGTGACTGGAGTAATGATGCTAAAAAAAATCAGCTTTGAAATCACAGGATTGCTGTACTTTAGATCAAATAAATGCAGACTTGGTAATCAAAAAATACATTTAAACCACCATTTAAACATTAAAAATCGTTTGTACGTGCACCTTTTCACATTTTTTTTTTCATTATTGTTGTGAGATGTATATGTTTGTATTAATATGTACATAATTTTATAATAACAAAATGACTTTCCTGTTTTTGTACTCTAGGGAGCGCTTGACGGCCAAAAACACGAAAACTCTCATTCAAATATGTGTTTTTCTGTGTGTTATTAGAGATATTTTAACACATTTAACATGTAATCTTTTAAATCTGCTGCTATATTACTGTGAAGCACTTCGTATATAAATAAAAATCTTGCTTGCGCAATTTCAAATAAAATAATTTTAAAACGCCATAGCGAGTAATCATAAACTACCCAGATTGGTCCATCAAAATGATCGGTGAGAAAAGTAACATGTACCACGTTTGAATATTGACCGTTTTACACTTGGAAATTTGAATAGCCTTGAAATAAAAACACACAACCATTATTTAAAACATAAAACTATATATTTACAAAAAAAAAAAAATCCAAATTAGACCATTAAAATGTTTGAGCCAAGGTCGGTCAAATAAGCCCCGCCCCTGTGATCAGTTACGCAACTGAGCCTGAGTGCATTGTCGTCTTGCGTAACTGTGATTCGGAATACGTCGCAACGCAGCTGTCAGCGCAGAGAGAGGGCGCTTTAACGACGCCTGCTTCGGCCTTTTTGTGTTTTCAGTCCTTTTAAATCAATGCTGGAGGTTCAAAATGGATTTTGGCGACTTGTTTGACGAGCGGACGTTTACCTTTTCTGACTTTCAGGAGTTCACGGTCAGTATCTCGGGTTGTTTTGTTCTAGTTGCGCTGTTTTGGCGGGTGACTGAGGAAGTTAGGCTAAACGGACTTGTGTGAAAAGTTACTACGTTTTTAATTTCTTCTTCCATATAAAGCCCAGAATATTAGACTGGAAGAGAATAATTATTGTTAAATAAAGGAAGCGTCTGCTTTATTTCAGTTTGTAAGACAGTAGCTATTTGTTGTGAGTGTTAATCTAGCTGGAGGCTAACTCAGGCCCAGCGTTTGGGTGTGATAGGAAAAACACATAACGTTACCACGCCGATGTTGCTGCGTTAATGACATTATGTAGTCTTAAAAGATCTCCTTTTTATTATTAGTATTATTAGTAAGACATTAGATATTTAAACTGTGTTTGTGTTGTATTCTGTAATCTCGATCAGTTTCTGCCTGGACATGAACAGTGGTCAGAGAGAGTGAGGAAACGACTGTATTATGGGATTGATTCTGACAGCCCATTGGATGCTCTATCATGTCCCATGACAGGTGAGTCAACTAACTTAGTGAAACTAGTGCAAACGTAATGCCTTTATGTTATTGTCACCACCTGCTAACAAGAAAAATTCTTGTAACATGTAAAATTATAAATTGGACCATTAGGGCAAATGCTTTTTTCCTTTTGTTACATAAATGTACACTGCCTGTCAAAAGTTTTTAATGTTTTTTTTGTTCTCTTTTTTTAAATTTAAAATAACTGTTCTCTATTTAAATAAAAAGGTAATTTATTTCTGTGATCAAAACTAAATTTTTAGCATCATAACTCCAGTCACATGATCGTTCATAAATCATTCTAATATTCTGATTTGCTGCTCAAAAAAACATTTATTATTATTATTATTGTTACTATTATTATGTTGAAAACAGCTGAGAAGTTTTTCATGTTTCGTTGATAAATAGAAAGTTCAGAAGAACAGCATTTATTTGAAATAAAAAGCTTCAGTTTTGAATAAATTGTTTAGAAGTGATGATAAAGACGTTTATAATGTTACAAAAGATTTCTATTTTAGGTAAATGTTATTCTTCTTAACTTTCTTTTAATCAAAGAAAGCAAAAGAAATCTACTGTTTTCAACATAATAATAATAATACATCTTTTATTGAGCAGAGAATTACAATGATTAGAAGGATCATGTGACTGGAGTAATGATGCAAAAAAAAAATCAGTTTTAAAACCACAGGAATAACTTGCATTTAAATATATATTCAAGTTGAAAACAGTTTTTTTTTTTTATTGTAAAAATCTTTCAAAATTGTACTGTTTTTGCTGTACTTCAGATCAAATAAATGCAGGCTTGGTGAGCAGACTTCTTTAAGGAAAAACATTAAAAATCTTACTGTCCAAAAACCTTTGACCAGTAGTGTATTTTTTTTTTATGTAATTAATAAAAATATAAAAGAAATGTTTCATTATTTGCATGCTGGTCATTATTCAAACAATTCCAATTAAGTTATTTTATGACTTAATTATTGTTCTTAATTATTTATTCTTATGTGTACAATTATAAGAAATTAAAATCTGAAATTAAATATAGGGGAAACATTGTGTTCAAGCTATGTAATTAAGTCATTTTAATTAAAACTATGTACTATTTTAATAACTGAGTCATTTTTTGGCTTAATTATTATACATACACTGCCGTTCATAATTTAGGATCAGTATGATTTTTGTGTTGTTTTTTTCTACTCAATCAAGGCTGTGTTTATTTGATTAAAATAAATACAGAAAAAAACTGTAATATTATTGCAATTTAAAATAGTGGTTTTCTATTTGAATATACTTCAAAATTGAATTTATTCCTGTGATGCAATGCTGAATTTTTTAGTAAAGCTGAACTCCAGTCTTCAGTATCAAATCATCCTTCAGACATCATTCTATATGATGATTTATTATCAATGTTGGAGACAGTTGTGCTTTTGAATATATTTTTTTGGAACTTGTGAGGCTTTTTTCAGGATTCTTTCATGAAGATGTTAGAAAGAACAGCATTTATTTAACATAGAAATCTTTTCGAACAATACACACTACCGTTCAAAGTTTAGGAGTAAGTGCATTTTTTTTCTTTTTTCTTTGTTTTACTTTTATTCAGCAAGGATATGTTAAATTAATAAAAAGTGATAGTAAGGACTTATATTGCTAGGAAAGGTTTCTATTTTGAATAAATGCTCTTTTTTTTTTTAACTTTTTAAAGAATCCTGAAAAAAGTATCACAGGTTTCAAAAAAATATTGAACAGCACAAATGTTTCCAACATTGATAATAAATCAGCATATTAGAATGATTTCTGATCATGTGTCACTGAAGTAAATTGAAAACTGTTATTTTAAATTGCAATAATATTTCATAATATTACTTTTTTCTTAATTTTAAATCAGATAAATGAAACTTTTTAAAAATAATTTAAAATTTGTAATAATTCCAAACTTTTTAGAAATAGTTATTCAAATTTAGTTAAAAATCTAAAATAAAGAACAGCAGAGACATATTGCTCAATATTTTGTCATAGCACAAAAATGTTTTGGGGTAGATATTTTTTTCATCATACATACTCTATTCATATGATGGTTTATTGTATTTGTGTGTACAGTACTGCTAGATCACTCATCATTGTATTTCTTCTAGATATTGCTGTGGAACTGCTCCAGAAATCTGCCCCAAGTCCCATAAGGAAACTCCACAAGAAATACGCTGCACATGTGGCCAGGTAGGATTGCTTTTTATCTTTGATGCACATTGTGTATGATACATTTTCACTTGATCAATTTCAAATCCTTTTATTGTGTGTTACAGGGAAGCATGTATATCTCCCTGCGCTATGATGTTGGCCTTGATATACATTGAAAGACTGCGACACAGAAATCCCGAATACCTGCAACAGATCTCATCCTCGGACCTCTTTTTGATATCCATGGTATGCACATCCAAGGTTTTGTAATCATTGTTAAGCTTTTATTAGCGTTTCTGAATGTCTCCTGTTATCTCTAGATGGTTGCCAGTAAGTATTTGTACGATGAAGGAGAAGAGGAGGAGGTTTTCAACGATGAATGGGGCACTGCAGCCAAGATGGATGTTCAGACTGTCAACACTTTGGAGATGAACTTCCTCAATGCGATCGTAAGCGTGACTATATTTTCAAAGAACTATGACCATTTACAGTAGTTCAACCTGTTTTGTCCTTTTATACACTCAGATTAGGT
This sequence comes from Garra rufa, assembly GCF_049309525.1. Classification (NCBI taxonomy): domain Eukaryota; kingdom Metazoa; phylum Chordata; class Actinopteri; order Cypriniformes; family Cyprinidae; genus Garra; species Garra rufa. The sequence goes on from NC_133382.1 coordinate 15,745,208, forward strand.
TGCATTTCTGGTTGTTAATTTTCCAAAGAAATTGATTTGAAACAAGATCTTTTTTTTTTTTAATTTACAGGACTGGAACCTCTTTACCGAGCCCAGTGACTTCTTTAAAGTCCTCAGTCAGGTGGAAAGCAGGTTGGTTAACATGTACTACTGTGTCGTAACATTGCATCTTAAATTATCCCGAGTCATATGGTTTATGTGAACACTCCTTCTGGCCTTTGAGAGGTCAGAGCACACATCTTTTTTTTTTCTTTTCAAAATATCAAGGACGATTTTTAATAGCACGACCTGTTTTAATATCCTATGAGAATTTAAGTCTTTTGCAACTGGGCAGTGACTAGCTTGAACTTAATGTGGTTGCCCTTTGCAGTCTAATCTGTTTATCGGAGTTAGTTGGATTAGCAGTGCATTTCTCTTAAGTTGTGTGTCGTGATAAAGTTCAACGGCCTTCACGTGTTTGCATTTTGTTGTTTGGTTATGATGTTGTGTATATTCCGTTGTATAAAGATCAAAATTTTTGTCCTTGTAGCATTGCGGAGCGACAAGGAATGAAGCGAGGCTGGTTCACCTACACGGATCTCTGCGTCCTGTTTGAGCAAACAAATTGGAGGGAAGCCCTGTCAGCTATCTACCAGCACTTTACCAAGGTTAATAAACACAGCTAAATCCATATAAATTCTAAAATATAGGGCCCTATGATTGCAGATGGAATTTTGAGTTTTTACCATTTAATTTGAGTAAAACTATTTGGGAATTTGGGAAAAAATAAAACAGATTTCATAGGGCCCTATAATTAACCTTAAAAGATTGTCCCAGGGATGGAAATTAACTTTTTTTAATTTGCGCGCAAATTAGGCTACATAAAATATCTAGGCTGTTATAGTATGTGGGGCTATAAGTTGTGAAGATAGCTCTGTATCATGATAGAAAAATTCGGTGAAAATGTCAGTATTTTATTGAGACTTGAGATTAAATAAACTGCTCAAGTATAGTAGATCTTGTAGTATTAATTTTCACATGCAGCTACACATTGTTGGTTAAAAACATAAAGTGGCTGGTAAAAACATTTAGTGGCTGGTAGATTTTGAAATCCACCAGCCACACTGGCTTTCTTTTTTCAGTCGAAATTAAGAAAACATTCCAGAATATTTCTCCATATAGTGGACTTCAATGGGGATCAATGGGTTGAAGGTCTAAACTGCTGTTTCAATGCATCTTCAAAAGGCTCTACACGATCCCAGCCAAGGAATAAGGGTTTTATCTAGTGAAACGATCTGTCAATTTTTTAAAAATATATATATATATATATAAAATTATATCATTTTTAACCAAAAATGCTCGTTGCATGGCATTACGTAATCACGTTGGAAAGGTCGCACGTGATGTAGACGGAAGTACCAACCTAGTGTTTACAAAGCAAATGTGCAAAGAAATTCAGATGGCCTTCACAAAAAAAAAGAATACAAAGAAAGATGTAAGGCGATTTTGAAGTTGTAGGACAAAATAAGATGAATTTTTGAGATGAGTTATGTTATACGTGAAGTTGTGGATACACATTGCAGAGCTAGTGCAAGATAAGCATTTGTGGTTAAAGTATATAAATATTTTTTTAGAAAATGACTGATCATTACACTAGATAAAACCTTTATGCCTCAGCTGTGATTGTGTAGAGCCCTTTGAATCTGTAATGAAAATGAAGTTTGGACCTTCAACCCTTTGATCCCTATTGAAGTCCACTCTATTGAGAAAAATCCTGGACTGTTTTTCAAAAATCTTAATTTTTTTTTCGACTGAGGAAAGTAAGACATGAGCATCTTGAACGCATTGGGGGTGAGTAAGTTATCAGGATTTTATTTTTATTTTTTTATAATTTTTAAACTGTGGTTTTAGTTTTATTTCAGTGCTGTCTTAACCACTTGTGTTCTTTGCCCCTTCCCCGCAGGTTACCTGCATGTTGGGTCTCCTGTACTTGACTAGCGTAGCCGGTCTCATTGCCTCTTCCGCCGTCATCCACCAGCTCGGCCATCTTCCAATACCAATCAACCGCACTTACTTGGACCCGATGAAGCACACAACCATCCAGACACCAGCGCTTCTCCCCGAGCGCTTGCTGGACACGCCGCGCCCGACCTCAAACCTCCATTGCTGCGTCCTGACCAATGACAGCTTGAAGCCGCGGCCCACCGTTGTGCCAGATGAGCAGGGTTCTACCTCTTCTTCTTCTTATCAGAATATAGCACTTTGTGTTTGGGGCTCCATCATCTCTACTCTTTCCTACTCAAACCCCTCAGACATCCAGCCACAGGACTGTTTGGTGTCTGAAGTGATCTGTCACAGTCACACAGGTGGTTTCTCTCAATGTGCAATGGCTCAAAATGGCTCGGCGCCTCTTTCCTCTCCATGGTATGCTCGTCTCTCAGCACTTTGGCTTGGGTTAGCTCCGTTTAGCGAAGACGTGATGTTTTCAGACCACCATCTTGGCTCCATGCCACCGTTTCAAAGACGCACATGTTGCCCAGAGACGACTCTGCCATTTGGGAAACCGCCATCTCTTCTCATGCCCAGCTAGATGAGTCCTAAAGCAAAATGAAACCAGCAAAGTTTACATATGCAGTCAGCTCTCTTGGTTTTCCTTAATGTTGTATACGAACCAGGGTTGTGGTGGGATATCAGTATGTTGGGGAGAAGGCTGTAAGGAGGTTTATAACAGATTGACAGTTTGAGTTTTGATGTGTGATGCAGTGCTAATGCAGTATGAATGAACAGGCTTTCTTTTTTTTTCGCTTTCCGGATGGGTTTGGTTGGTTTTAGGAGTAACGTTAAACCTCCAAAGCATCCGAGCAAAAATAATGGTAAGTAGTTACATAAGTCGGGTCTGCTGTTATGCGCGGAAGTGCGTGTTCTTGTTTTGAATAGTTCGGCTGGTTTTGCGCAACAAGCCAATGTCCTGAGGAGAACTTATTGTTTGGAAGTTCCTTCCTGTGAAAGCCTTTATTTTCAAGGAAATTTAAGCCTGTTTTTTTTCTTTCTTTTTTTTGTTCACTTGCATTCAGAAACGAAGGGTGGGAGAAAAACAGAAAGGGATCAGTTTTACAATCTCAGTTGTACAATTTAGTTAGATTTGTAAAGTTCAAATAGTTGATGCCATACCTCATCAACTATTTGTAGTAACAATCCTCAATATTTTGATATTTTGGAATTGCAGAACAGGCTCATTTAATAGATTTGGGTTTATTGCTTGACTTTGTTGATGAGTTTAATTTTGGCTTTGTTCTTAAAATTTAATGTAAAGCAAATTATATTTCAAATATTATTAATACTTGGACATGAAAGCACCCTTTAATACCTGATTTAATGATACATATCCTCCTTTATTTGTTAATGGATTCAAAAGTCTGTTAACTATTTTTTTCTGTCCCAATTTTGTACATTTTGTATAGAAATAATAAAAGAACATACTGCTGCAACAATGAAAAGAATAAAAATATTAATCTCAGTCATGACTTTTGTATCTCTTTTATTGTTTTAAGCATGCACATTGTATATTACCTTAAACCAGATTTATTTCACTGTCACAGTGCTATTAAAGTTTTGTTTCATTTTCACTATTTTTTTTTTTAATCTATCTATTGTATTCAAAGCGGAAGTGAGACTATGGGCAAGGCATCTGGCTAATTTGCCGTTAAAGGGAACTAATGAGAAGAAATACAGTTGCAAGCAGCGATTCTCAGGGTTCAAGCGCTTTAAGGCATTTAAGCGCATATGAAAAAAGACATTATTTAGCAAGTCTGTTATTGCGTAAATCCATTTTTGGCAAATCGAGGTAGAAATATGTTTTTAATATTTATGACTGGTCCGATCTCCTTAAAACTTTGCGTGCTTGTTTAAAATCACCTGTCACATATGCTCACCAGGTTTTGTGAAGTTTTGAGTTTTCCTTAAGGCTTTTGAACAGGCCCCTTTTCTAAATGTTATAGCTTCCCTAAGAATAAATTCCAACATTTTGTTGATAATTATTGACCTAGAGAGTCCAGAGAATTGTACTGCAGTGTTTTCTTCCAGACTGAGTGAAAAACTTAGGACTAGTTCGCAAAAGTAGCTGTTTTTCATCTTCAATTATTTAACAAACTAGTCACCCAATCAGAGCCAAACCAGTGCAGGAAGATTCTCTGGAGAGAGAATATTATATATCATTAATGTTAATATCAATAAAAAATGTCATGTTATGACAGCAGTGGTTCTAGTTGTCCAGAATGAGTTCTATCATATAATGCAAATGCACAATCGTTTACGACTTTGGAAAACATGATATAACATGACATTTTTAATCGATATTAATATTAATGATATATAATATTCACTCTCCAGAGAATCTTTCTGCACTGGTTTGGCTCTGATTGGGTGACTAGTTTGCTAAAGTAGGTTTAAAAAAAAAAAAAAAAAAAAAAAATACCTGAAAGTTACGACATAAGACACTTGAGCCTGCGACTGACAATTTAGGAGTTTTGAGCGATTTCATACTTTTGTTCGTAGTAGTGCCTCCGTTAGGCCGATTGGGGCGAGCCTTGGTGACATTGTTTGCGGTGTGAGTACTACCATTCCTCCAGGTTTCAAGTCTCTATAACTTACTGATTGGTTTGCACGATCCATTTACGTGGAGATCTGTGATCATTGGCCATTCTAACAATTGCAATAGGGTTTCAGCTCTATGCGCTTGTACCCCAATTAACAGTAAATGTTAAAACTGTTTGCACTACAAACCAGTGTGTTCATAATTAAAATAATACAGTAAGACACCAATTTGCAATATCAAGCGGCAAAAGAGCTGTTTTGTACAGCTAGAAATAGCTGGGCGTGAATGAGAGCGGAAGCCAGACCCATTCAATTTACAAAATGGCCGCACCCACTCTAATGGCAAGAATGAGGTAGATATGTTTTCTTAATTTTTATTAGAGGTTCAAGCGTGTAACGCTGAATCCTTATTGTACTGTAATTGTTAGAGTGGTCACAGATTGTGCAGACTAAACCGTAAGTCGTAGCCAAGGCTCGCCCCAATTGGCAGTTTGAAATCGCTTATAACTCCTAAACCCTCAGTCACAGGCTTAAGTGCCTAATGTCGATTAATTCCTTGGCTCACACTGGACAAAACGCATGCCTCAGATTCGACTGCGAGTCTGGGGAATTTTTTTTTTCCACAAAAGTAAAAAAACGTACTTTTGTGAATTAGTCCTGGGTTTTTCACCTGATTGGGACCAAACCAGTGCAGAAAGACTCTATCAAAAATTATCAAAGTTTAACTTTCGACTCAGTTGCAAAGGGACACCAAAACATTTAAAAGGGATGGGGCCACTTTTAGTTAAATGCCTATAACTCCTGAACGAAATGAGATATCTTTGCCAAACTCAGAAATCTTGTGTAAGAGCTCAATCTGAGGTCACATGACAAAAATTGTGGATCACTCGCCATAAGAGTGAAAAAATATATTTTTATGAAACCATTTGTACTATCAACATGAAAATCGCTGTGCATGGTCTTGGTCCAAAGTGTCTATAAAAACATTTGCGTATCTCAAAAAACATGGCCATCATTGACCTAAGTTTGAGCACCTATTAGACAAGGTTAAAAGAGGCCGATCGAAACGAAACTCAGTGGGCCAGTTTGACTGACAGCCGCAAAGGTCTGTGAGAAATGTGAAAGATATTGGCCAATGGGAGGGCAGTATTGCATTTTTTTCAAAGTTGTAAAAGATTGTGCATTGCACAGTTTTTCGCACTTACACGCGATATTCGTGTCATATGACAGATCTCCTCATTCTGGACAACTTTGCCTCTAGAACCGCTGCTGTCAATCAAATCATTTGTTAAATGACTAAGAAGATGTAAAAAAAAAAACTACTTTTGCGAACTAGTCCTAGGTTTTTCGTTCAATCTGGGAAAAAAGCACTGCATTACAATTCTCTGGACTCTCTATTTATTTATTTATTTTTATTTACCCTTTTGGAAGCTATAATGGGGTCGTTTAGAAAAGGGGCCTGTCCAAATTTACCCAGAATCCTATAAAGCCTAAAGAAAAACTCAAAACTTCACAAAACCTGGTGAGCACGTGCCACAGGTGACTCTAAACAAGCATGCAAAATTTTAAGGAGATTGGACCACAGCCTGGTGCTACAGCAGTCATACACGTTACAAAATATTTCAATGATAAATGTGACCCTGGACCACAAAACCAGGCTTAAGTCGCTGGGGTATACTTGTAGCAATAGCAAAAAATACTTTGTATGGGTCAAAATTATTGATTTTTCTTTTATGCCAAAAATCATTAGGAAATGATGTAAAAATCATGTTCCATGAAGATTTTTTGTAAAATACCTACTGTAAATATATCAAAATGTAATTTTTGATTAGTTATATGCATTGTTAAGAACTTAATTTGGACAACTTTAAAGGTGATTTTCTCAGTATTTAGATTTTTTTGCACCCTCAGATTCCAGATTTTCAAATAGACGTATCTCGGCCAAATATTATCCTATCCAAACAAACCAAACATCAACAGAAAGCTTAATTATGCATATGATGTATACATCTCAGTTTTGTAAAATTTAACCTTTTGACTGGTTTTGTGGTCCAGGGTCACAAATTACCTGTATTTGCAAAAAAAAGGCTTGCTACATTGTCTTTTTTTATATGTGCTTCAATGCCTTAAAGCGCTTTAACCCCTTTAATTTTTTAGTTATTTTAGTATTACAATTTCGAGAACTGTTGCTTTTGCTAAAATAAAATAAAAATTACATACATCATTATATATTTCATATTTCAAGCGTTAACGAAGAAATATCTTAGTTGGCCTTTGAAAGTTAATTTTGGACCCTTCATGAAGGAATGGGTGGTCGCGCGCATTTCACACAGGCCACGCGCTATATTTGGAACAACCTGCGCGCGCTCCTGCGTGCCTGCTCCTGCGCGGTCTGTCACTGTTAAACAAGACACCTTTCCACCGCATTTAACCGGACTCGTACAGCAATATCTTAAAATAGGTGGTCTTCTCTTTACCACCGCGCCGTCGCTTTGTCTGTTCGTGGGTCGCACTGCGCTTTCAGGGAGCGTCTCGTCTTAAATAACCGACCTCAATTGATCCTAATATAGCTCGGGTGAAGCGGGATCAACGAGCATGCGCAGGAAGCGGGGATGTGCACGGAGAAGCTCGACCGTAGTGCACACGCACAAATGGACACTGGCACGCAGGTAAGAGACAGCAGGCAATACACTAAACCTTCTCCCGCGGGTGTAAATCAACGCAAGGTGTATGGGTTAAAATAAAGGCGTGAAGGAACGAAA